>NW_027251244.1:0-5000 GCF_044704955.1 Pristiophorus japonicus | reverse complement strand
AGAGAGGGAGCGGAATGGTAGAGAGTGGGGAAGGGATGAGAGAGTGGGGTAAAAAGATGTCGAACGGGCCGTAATGTGATGGAAAGAGAGAGCAGCAGAGAGGGAGGGGACAGAGAGAGAGAAATTGTGGAATGGGGGAGGGAAAGTCGGGAAGGAGTGAATGAGATAGGAGAAGGGGAGAGAGAGAGGCGAACGAACGAGTGAGAGGTGAGGGGTAAGAGAGAGATGGGGAAGGTGAAAGTGAGAGAGAGGGGAAGGGTGAGAATCTGAAAAGTGTTAAAGAATCGGTAGGAGGGAGTGGGGGAAGAATGAGAGACCTATATTTAAATACTAAACAAATTTTGAGAAGGCCCCAGTGAGATTTGAGCTCACTGCCCCTGGTTTACGAGACCAGTGCTCGAACCCCTGAGATATGGAGCCTCCTGTTTTTGGAAAGACAGGGGAAGGGAAAAGAGAGAGTGGAAGGAGTGAGAGAGAGGGGGAAGGGGACAGAAAGGTTAAGGGGAGAGAGCGGGGAGGAGTGAGAAAGAGTGGGTCAGTCGAGAGCAGAAGGGGAGAGAGAAGGGGTAGGGGAATGAAGAGAGGGTGAGAGAGCGACGGGGAAATGATGCAGAACAGGTCATGATGGGGAAGTGAGAGAGAGATTTGGAATGGAGCCTGTTGTTCCAGAGTCGGTCTCGAAGCTGTAATATTTATAATTCAACCCTTGTTAATTAAAATACTGGGCTAATTCTAAATAGCTCCACAGTGAGATTTGAACTCATGACCTTTGATTTAATGGTTTATAAGACCAGCACTCTAACCCCTGAGCTATGGGCCCACCTGCCTTGAGAAAGACAGGGGAAAGAGCAGGAAAGGGAAAAGAAAGAGTGGGGAAGGAGTGAGAGAGAGGGGGAAGGGGAGACAGTGGGGAAGGAGTGAGAGAGAGGGGGAAGGGGAGACAGTGGGGAAGGAGTGAGAGAGAGGGGGAAGGGGAGTCAGGGAGGAAGTGAGAGAGGAAGGGAAAGGAGAGAGGGGAAGAGGAAAGAGAGGGGAAGAAGGGGAGAGAGAGTGTGGAAGGGAGGGAGAGGGAGGGGAAGGGGAGAGAGTGGGGAAGGAGTTAGAGAGAAGGGGAAGGGGAGACAGGGAGGAAGAGATAGGGGAAGGGGAGAGGGGAAGGGGAAGGGAAGAGGAAGTAGTGAGAGGGAGGGGAAGGGGAGAGAGGGGAATGAGTCTGTGACGGGAAAGCGAGATTGCGAGAAAGGGAGAGAGGGGTAAAAAGATGTAGAACGGGTCTGTCATGTGTCTTACATTATTATATATAACTGTATCCCAACATGCTATACATGACTGTAATAAGATATGACCTGTAACCACCAGCATACCTTACCACCAGGGGTGCACTTACAAGAGACAGGTATATAAGGACAGGTCTCAGGCAAGTGCAGCATTCCAGAGCTGTGAAATAAAGGTGCAGGTCCAGAGTGAGCTTGACTTCACTACATGCCTCGTGTGAATCTGTACTGAGGGGACAGGACTTTACAGTGGCGACGAGTTATGGGATTACAGAATCCACAGAATGGTGAACAACGGATCAGATGAACAGTACAATGCTGGAGACAATTGGGAGGACTTTATAGAAAAGCTCCAGCAAAGCTTTGTAACCAAAGGCTGGTTAGGCGACGATAAGGCAGACAAGAGAAAAGCCCATCTCTTGACCAGCTGTGGCTCGAAAACATACGGCTTAATGAAGGATCTGTTGGCACCCGAGAAACCAGCAAGCAAGTCGATTGAAGAATTGAGTCCACTGGTAAGAGAACACCTGAAGCCAGCGAGCAGCCTACACATGGCCAGACACAGGTTCTACAACTACAGACGCTGTGTGGGCCAGAGCATACCCGACTTCGTGGCGGAACTTCGGAGGTTGGCTAGTTTATGTGAGTTCTCTGATGAACTGAGGAGAGAAATGCTGAGAGACTTTTTCATTGAAGGAATAGGCCACGCAGGCATATTCCGAAAGCTCATAGAGACCAAGAACCTGACCTTAGAGGCAGCAGCACTGGTTGCACAGACATTCTTGGGAGGGGAAGAAGAAACGAGGTCGATTTACAATGCAGGTACGACAACTAACGAAATATCGGAACAAGAAGTTCACAGCACTAAACAAGCTGCTACCCCCACACACGGACAAAACCGGGAGAACAGGTTCTCGACAGTAGGCAGAAGCCATCAAGGGCCACAGGAACGGCCGTTCACACCTCATCAACCCACAATGCAAGCAATCAACTACAAACTGAGAGAAGCTCAAGAGAGATCAGCCAGACGCAGCTCATTCTTTGGGAACACTTTGAACAATGGAACAGGTCTGTGCTGGAGGTGTGGGGGTGGGCACTCATCAAGGGGATGTTGATTTCAGCAGGCTGTTTGCAGAAATTGTGAAAATACAGGGCATTTGGCCCGCATGTGCAAAAAAACCAGCAGCTCGGCTAGAATACGAATCAGAAGGGTCGGAAAGCGGACCAGAAGATGGTGGGGACAGTACCCGGGACACCGATATACAGCGGGTCAACACGATCAATGGCCGCTGCTCCTACAACAGGACGCCTCCAATAATGATGAGGGTCCTACTCAACGGGATATCTGTCAACATGGAGCTGGATACGGGAGCGAGTCAATCTCTCATGGGGGCTCAACAATTTAAACAACTGTGGCCGCATAAAAGAGACAGACCAAAACTCACAAGGGTCGACACCAAACTAAGGACCTGTACCAAAGAAATCGTACCAGTCCTGGGCAGCGCCATGCTCTCTGTCACACACAAAGGGACAGTGAACTGACTTCCCCTGTGGATTGTCCCCGGAGACCCCCCAGCACTGCTGGGAAGAAGCTGGCTGGCAAAACTAAACTGGAAATGGGAAGATGTCCATGCCATGTCATTAGAGGAACGGATCTCCTGCTCAACAGTTATAAAGTGATTTGAACATCTCTTTCAGCCAGGTGTGGGCACTTTCAAAGGTGCCAAAGTCAAAATCTATATCACACAGGATGCTAGACCGGTCCATCACAAGGCCAGAGCTGTACCCGATGTGAAGAGGGAAAAGATTGAACACGAACTGGACAGGATTCTGCAGGAAGGCATTATCTCACCTGTGGAATTTCGCGACTGGGCAAGTCCCATTGTCCCAGTCATGAAGCCTGATGGATCCGTACGAATCTGTGGGGACAGACAGACAGCCCAGGCCAGTCAACAACAATCACACCAATCGAAACAGACAGCCCAGGCGAGATACCAGCAACCACACCCAAAGAAAAACAGACACCAAGGCAAACAACTGAACCACAACTCAGACGCTCCACGCGAGAGCGTAGACCACCTGAGAGACTGAACCTATAAAGACAATAAGACCTTGAGGGAGGGTGATGTCATGTATCTTACATTATTATATATAACTGTATCCTAACATGCTATACATGACTATAATAAGACATGACCTGTAACCACCAGCATACCTTACCACCAGGGGTGCACTTGCAAGAGACAGGTATATAAGGGCAGGTCTCAGGCAAGTGCAGCATTCCAGAGCTGGGAAATAAAGGTGCAGATCCAGAGTGAGCTTGACTTCACTACATGCCTCGTGTGAATCTGTACTGAGGGGACAGGACTTTACAGGGTCGTGATGGAGAAGGGAGAGAGAAGTTTGGAAGGATGTGAGGGGAGCCTGTTGTTCCAGGGTCGAGAGAGTGTGGAAGGGGAAAGAGAGGGGGAAGGAGTGGGACAGAGAGGGGGAAGGGGAAACAGGGAGAAAGAAAGAGGGGTGAGAGTGGAAGGGGACAATCTGAAATGAAAGGGAAAAGTGAGAGAGAATGTGGAGGAAGGAGGGAGAAGGCAGAGATGGTGAATTTAAATACTGAGCTAATTTAGAGTAGGCCCCAGGGAGAGTTGAACTCACGACTCCCTGGTCTATAAAACCAGTGCTCTAACCGCTGAGCTATGGAGCCACCTGCTCTATGACAGACAGGGGAAGGGAAAAGAGAGTGGAAGGAGTGAGAAAGAGGGGGAGAGAGAGGGAGGGAAGGGAAGAGAGAGAGAGAGGGAAAGGGGAGAGAGAGTGGAAGGAGTGAGAGAGAGGGGGAAGGGGAGAGAGGGGAGGGGAAGGGGAGAGAGAGAGAGGGAGGGAAAAGAGAAGTTAAGAGGAGAGAGAGGGAAGGAGTGAGAAAGTCGAGAGTGGAAGGGGAGAGAGAGGGGGAACGTGAAAAAAGGGGTAGGGGAGAGAGGGAGAGGGGGACGAAGGCAATGAGTGAGAGATGGGGAAAGCGAGATCGTGGGAAAAAGATACAGACCAGGTCATGATGGGGAAGGGAGACTGGTTGTTCCAGAGTCAGTCTCACAGCTGTAATATTTATAATTCAACCGTTGTAAATTGAAATACTGGGCTAATTTTAAATAGCTCCAAGAGAGATTTGAGCCCACAACCCCTGGTTTGCTGGACCAGTGCTCTAACCCCTAAGCTATGGAGCTACCTGCTTTAAAAACAATAGGGTAAGGAGCAGGAAAGAGAGGGGAAGGGGAGAGAGCAGAAGGGAAGAGAGATGGGAAGGAGCAAAAGAGGGTTAAAGGGAGAGAAAGGAGAAGGGGAGAGAGGGGGGAAGGAGTGAGAGAGGGGGAAGGGGAGAGAGGGGGGAATGAGTGAGAGAGAGGGGGAAGGGGAGACAGGGAGAGGAAGGGGAGAGAGAGAGGCGGGGAGAATGTAGAAGGAGGGAGAGAGGGGAAGGAATAGGAAAGAGGGAAGAGAGAGGGAAAGAGAAAGAGAGGGAGGGGCAGAAGAGAGAGAAGGGGAGAATCTCAAAGGAAAGGGAAAGGAGAGACAGACAGGAGGGCACCTGCTCTGGGAAAGACAGGGGAAGGAGCTGGGGAGAGAGAGAGTGGAAGGGAGGGAGAGAGGGAAAGGGGTGAGAGAGGGAAGGAGAGAGAGAGGCAGGAGAGAGAGAGAAGGGGAGACAGAGGCAGGGAAGGGAAAGAG
>NW_027251243.1:0-57370 GCF_044704955.1 Pristiophorus japonicus | reverse complement strand
CTCCCTCAGTACTGTCCCTCCGACAGTGCGGCACTCCCTCAGTACTGCCCCTCCGACATTACGGCACTCCCTCAGTACTGTCCCTCCGACAGTACGGCTCTCCCTCAGTACTGTCCCTCCGACAGTACGTCTCCCTCAGTACTGTCCCTCCGACAGTACGTCTCCCTCAGTACTGTCCCTCCGACAGTACGTCTCCCTCAGTACTGCCCCTCCGACAGTACGTCTCCCTCAGTACTGTCCCTCCGACAGTGCGGCACTCCCTCAGTACTGCCCCTCCGACATTACGGCACTCCCTCAGTACTGTCCCTCCGACAGTACGGCTCTCCCTCAGTACTGTCCCTCCGACAGTACGTCTCCCTCAGTACTGTCCCTCCGACAGTACGTCTCCCTCAGTACTGTCCCTCCGACAGTACGTCTCCCTCAGTACTGTCCCTCCGACAGTACGTCTCCCTCAGTACTGCCCCTCCGACAGTACGTCTCCCTCAGTACTTTCCCTCCGACAGTACATCTCCCTCAGTACTGTCCCTCCGACAGTATGTCTCCCTCCGTACTGTCCCTCCGACAGTACGTCTCCCTCAGTACTGCCCCTCCGACAGTACGTCTCCCTCAGTACTGCCCCTCCGACAGTACGTCTCCCTCAGTACTGCCCCTCCGACAGTACGTCTCCCTCAGTACTGCCCCTCCGACAGTACATCTCCCTCAGTACTGTCCCTCCGACAGTACGTCTCCCTCAGTACTGCCCCTCCGACAGTACGTCTCCCTCAGTACTGCCCCTCCGACAGTACGTCTCCCTCAGTACTGCCCCTCCGACAGTACGGCACTCCCTCAGTACTGTCCCTCCGACAGTACGGCACTCCCTCAGTACTGTCCCTCCGACAGTACGGCACTCCCTCAGTACTGTCCCTCCGACAGTACGTCTCCCTCAGTACTGCCCCTCCGACAGTACGTCACTCCCTCAGTACTGTCCCTCCGACAGTACGGCACTCCCTCAGTACTGCCCCTCCAGCAGTACGTCTCCCTCAGTACTGCCTCTCCGACAGTACGTCTCCCTCAGTACTGCCTCTCCGACAGTACGTCTCCCTCAGTACTGCCCCTCCGACAGTACGTCTCCCTCAGTACTGCCCCTCCGACAGTACGTCTCCCTCAGTACTGCCTCTCCGACAGTACGTCTCCCTCAGTACTGCCCCTCCGACAGTACGTCCCCTCAGTACTGTCCCTCCGAAAGTACGTCTCCCTCAGTACTGCCCCTCCGACAGTACGTCTCCCTCAGTACTGCCCCTCCGAAAGTACGGCACTCCCTCAGTACTGTCCCTCCGACAGTACGGCACTCCCTCAGTACTGCCCCTCCCACAGTACGGCACTCCCTCAGTACTGTCCCTCCGACAGTACGTCTCCCTCAGTACTGCCCCTCCGACAGTACGGCACTCCCTCAGTACTGCCCCTCCGACAGTACGTCTCCCTCAGTACTGCCCCTCCGACAGTACATCTCCCTCAGTACTGTCCCTCCGACAGTACGTCTCCCACAGTACTGCCCCTCCGACAGTACGTCTCCCTCAGTACTGCCCCTCCGACAGTACATCTCCCTCAGTACTTCCCCTCCGACAGTACGTCTCCCTCAGTACTGCCCCTCCGACAGTACGTCTCCCTCAGTACTGTCCCTCCGACAGTACGTCTCCCTCAGTACTGTCCCTCCGACAGTACGTCTCCCTCAGTACTGCCCCTCTGACAGTACGTCTCCCTCAGTACTGCCCCTCCGACAGTACGTCTCCCTCAGTACTGTCCCTCCGACAGTACGTCTCCCTCAGTACTGCTCCTCCGACAGTACGTCTCCCTCAGTACTGTCCCTCCGACAGTACGTCTCTCCCTCAGTACTGTCCCTCCGACAGTACATCTCCCTCAGTACTTCCCCTCCGACAGTACGTCTCCCTCAGTACTGCCCCTCCGACAGTACGTCACTCCCTCAGTACTGTCCCTCCGACAGTACGGCACTCCCTCAGTACTGCCCCTCCGGCAGTACGTCTCCCTCAGTACTGTCCCTCCGACAGTACGTCTCCCTCAGTACTGCCCCTCCGACAGTACGTCTCCCTCAGTACTGCCCCTGCGACAGGACGTCTCTCCCTCAGTACTGCCCCTCCGACAGTACGTCTCCCTCAGTACTGTCCCTCCGACAGTACGTCTCCCTCAGCACTGTCCCTCCGACAGTACGTCTCCCTCAGTACTGTCCCTCCGACAGTACGTCTCCCTCAGTACTGTCCCTCCGACAGTACGGCACTCCCTCAGTACTGCCCCTCCGACAATACGGCACTCCCTCAGTACTGTCCCTCCAACAGTACGTCTCCCTCAGTACTGCCCCTCCAACAGAACGTCTCCCTCAGTACTGCCCCTCCAACAGTACGTCTCCCTCAGTACTGTCCCTCCGACAGTACGTCTCCCTCAGTACTGCCCCTCCGACAGTACATCTCCCTCAGTACTGTCCCTCCGACAGTACGTCTCCTTCAGTACTGCCCCTCCGACAGTACGTCTCCCTCAGTACTGTCCCTCCGACAGTACGTCTCCCTCAGTACAGCCCCTCCGACAGTACGTCTCCCTCAGTACTGCCCCTCCGACAGTACGTCTCCCTCAGTACTGTCCCTCCGAAAGTACGTCTCCCTCAGTACTGTCCCTCCGACAGTACGTCTCCCTCAGTACTGTCCCTCCGACAGTACGTCTCCCTCAGTACTGTCCCTCCGACAGTACGTCTCCCTCAGTACTGTCCCTCCGACAGTACGTCTCCCTCAGTACTGCCCCTCCGACAGTACGTCTCCCTCAGTACTGTCCCTCCGACAGTACGTCTCCCTCAGTACTGCCCCTCCGACAGTACGTCTCCCTCAGTACTGTCCCTCTGACAGTACGTCTCCCTCAGTACTGCCCCTCGGACAGTACGTCTCCCTCAGTACTGTCCCTCCGAAAGTACGTCTCCCTCAGTACTGTCCCTCCGACAGTACGTCTCCCTCAGTACAGTCCCTCCGACAGTACGTCTCCCTCAGTACTGCCCCTCCGACAGTACGTCTCCCTCAGTACTGCCCCTCCGACAGTGCGGCACTCCCTCAGTACTGTCCCTCTGACAGTACGTCTCCCTCAGTACTGCCCCTCCGACAGTACGTCTCCCTCAGTACTGTCTCTCCGACAGTACGTCTCCCTCAGTACTGCCCCTCCGACAGTGCGGCACTCCCTCAGTACTGTCCCTCCGACAGTACGGCACTCCCTCAGTACTGCCCCTCCGATAGTACGTCTCCCTCAGTACTGTCCCTCCGACAGTACGTCTCCCTCAGTATTGCCCCTCCGACAGAACGTCTCCCTCAGTACTGTCCCTCCGACAGTACGTCTCCCTCAGTACTGTCCCTCCGACAGTACGTCTCCCTCAGTACTGCCCCTCCGACAGTACGTCACTCCCTCAGTACTGTCCCTCCGACAGTACGTCTCCCTCAGTACTGTCCCTCCGAAAGTACGTCTCCCTCAGTATGCCCCTCCGACATTGCGGCACTCCCTCAGTACTGTCCCTCCGACAGTACGTCTCCCTCAGTACTGTCCCTCCGACAGTACGTCTCCCTCAGTACTGCCCCTCCGACAGTACGTCTCCCTCAGTACTGTCCCTCCGACAGAACGTCTCCCTCAGTACTGTCCCTCCGACAGAACGTCTCCCTCAGTACTGTCCCTCCGACAGTACGTCTCCCTCAGTACTGCCCCTCCGACAGTACGTCTCCCTCAGTACTGTCCCTCCGACAGTACGTCTCCCTCAGTATTGCCCCTCCGACAGTACATCTCCCTCAGTACTGTCCCTCCGACAGTACGTCTCCCTCAGTACTGCCCCTCCGACAGCACGGCACTCCCTCAGTACTGTCCCTCCGACAGTACGTCTCCCTCAGTACTGTCCCTCCGACAGTAAGTCTCCCTCAGTACTGTCCCTCCGACAGTACGTCTCCCTCAGTACTGCCCCTCCGACAGTACGTCTCCCTCAGTACTGTCCCTCCGACAGTACGGCACTCCCTCAGTACTGTCCCTCCGACAGTACGGCACTCCCTCAGCACTGTCCCTCCGACAGTACGTCTCCCTCAGTACTGTACCTCCGACAGTACGTCTCCCTCAGTACTGCCCCTTCGACAGTACATCTCCCTCAGTACTGTCCCTCCGACAGTACATCTCCCTCAGTACTGCCCCTCCGACAGTGCGGCACTCCCTCAGTACTGTCCCTCTGACAGTACGTCTCCCTCAGTACTGCCCCTCCGACAGTACGTCTCCCTCAGTACTGTCTCTCCGACAGTACGTCTCCCTCAGTACTGCCCCTCCGACAGTGCGGCACTCCCTCAGTACTGTCCCTCCGACAGTACGGCACTCCCTCAGTACTGCCCCTCCGATAGTACGTCTCCCTCAGTACTGTCCCTCCGACAGTACGTCTCCCTCAGTATTGCCCCTCCGACAGAACGTCTCCCTCAGTACTGTCCCTCCGACAGTACGTCTCCCTCAGTACTGTCCCTCCGACAGTACGTCTCCCTCAGTACTGCCCCTCCGACAGTACGTCACTCCCTCAGTACTGTCCCTCCGACAGTACGTCTCCCTCAGTACTGTCCCTCCGAAAGTACGTCTCCCTCAGTATGCCCCTCCGACATTGCGGCACTCCCTCAGTACTGTCCCTCCGACAGTACGTCTCCCTCAGTACTGTCCCTCCGACAGTACGTCTCCCTCAGTACTGCCCCTCCGACAGTACGTCTCCCTCAGTACTGTCCCTCCGACAGAACGTCTCCCTCAGTACTGTCCCTCCGACAGAACGTCTCCCTCAGTACTGTCCCTCCGACAGTACGTCTCCCTCAGTACTGCCCCTCCGACAGTACGTCTCCCTCAGTACTGTCCCTCCGACAGTACGTCTCCCTCAGTATTGCCCCTCCGACAGTACATCTCCCTCAGTACTGTCCCTCCGACAGTACGTCTCCCTCAGTACTGCCCCTCCGACAGCACGGCACTCCCTCAGTACTGTCCCTCCGACAGTACGTCTCCCTCAGTACTGTCCCTCCGACAGTAAGTCTCCCTCAGTACTGTCCCTCCGACAGTACGTCTCCCTCAGTACTGCCCCTCCGACAGTACGTCTCCCTCAGTACTGTCCCTCCGACAGTACGGCACTCCCTCAGTACTGTCCCTCCGACAGTACGGCACTCCCTCAGCACTGTCCCTCCGACAGTACGTCTCCCTCAGTACTGTACCTCCGACAGTACGTCTCCCTCAGTACTGCCCCTTCGACAGTACATCTCCCTCAGTACTGTCCCTCCGACAGTACATCTCCCTCAGTACTGTCCCTCCGACAGTACATCTCCCTCAGTACTGCCCCTCCGACAGTACGTCTCCCTCAGTACTGCCCCTCCGACAGTACGTCTCCCTCAGTACTGTCCCTCCGACAGTACGTCTCCCTCAGTACTGCCCCTCCGACAGTACGTCTCCCTCAGTACTGTCCCTCCGACAGTACGTCACTCCCTCAGTACTGCCCCTCCGCCAGTCCGTCTCCCTCAGTACTGTCCCTCCGACAGTACGTCACTCCCTCAGTACTGCCCCTCCGGCAGTACGTCTCCCTCAGTACTGTCCCTCCGACAGTACGTCACTCCCTCAGTACTGCCCCTCCGACAGTCCGTCTCCCTCAGTACTGTCCCTCCGACAGTACGTCACTCCCTCAGTACTGCCCCTCCGACAGTCCGTCTCCCTCAGTACTGTCCCTCCGACAGTACGTCACTCCCTCAGTACTGCCCCTCCGGCAGTACGTCTCCCTCAGTACTGCCCCTCCGACAGTACGTCTCCCTCAGTACTGTCCCTCCGACAGTACGTCTCCCTCAGTACTGTCCCTCCGACAGTACGTCTCCCTCAGTACTGTCCCTCCGACAGTACGTCTCCCTCAGTACTGCCCCTCCGGCAGTACGTCTCCCTCAGTACTGCCCCTCCGACAGTACGTCTCCCTCAGTACTGTCCCTCCGAAAGTACGTCTCCCTCATTACTGTCCCTCCGACAGTACGTCTCCCTCTGTACTGACCCTCCGACAGAACGTCTCCCTCAGTACTGTCCCTCCGACAGTACGTCTCCCTCTGTACTGACCCTCCGACAGAACGTCTCCCTCAGTACTGCCCCTCCGACAGTACGTCTCCCTCTGTACTGACCCTCCGACAGAACGTCTCCCTCAGTACTGCCCCTCCGACAGTACGTCACTCCCTCAGTACTGCCCCTCCGACAGTACGGCACTCCCTCAGTACTGTCCCTCCGACAGAACGTCTCCCTCAGTACTGCCCCTCCGGCAGTACGTCTCCCTCAGTACTGTCCCTCCGACAGTACGTCACTCCCTCAGTACTGCCCCTCCGACAGTACGGCACTCCCTCAGTACTGCCCCTCCGGCAGTACGTCTCCTCAGTACTGTCCCTCCGACAGTACGTCACTCCCTCAGTACTGTCCCTCCGACAGTACGGCACTCCCTCAGTACTGTCCCTCCGACAGTACGTCTCCCTCAGTACTGCCCCTCCGGCAGTACGTCTCCCTCAGTACTGTCCCTCCGACAGTACGTCTCCCTCAGTACTGCCCCTCCGACAGTACGTCTCCCTCAGTACTGCCCCTGCGACAGGACGTCTCTCCCTCATTACTGTCCCTCCGAAAGTACGTCTCCCTCAGTACTGTCCCTCCGACAGTACGTCTCCCTCAGTACTGTCCCTCCGACAGTACGTCTCCCTCAGTACTGTCCCTCCGACAGTACGTCTCCCTCAGTACTGTCCCTCCGACATTGCGGCACTCCCTCAGTACTGCCCCTCCGACAGTACGTCTCCCTCAGTACTGTCCCTCCGACAGTACGTCTCCCTCAGCACTGCCCCTCCGACAGTACGTCTCTCCCTCAGTACTGCCCCTCCGACAATACGTCTCTCCCTCAGTACTGCCCCTCCGAAAGTACGGCACTCCCTCAGTACTGTCCCTCCGACAGTACGTCTCTCCCTCAGTACTGTCCCTCCGACAGTACGTCTCCCTCAGTACTGCCCCTCCGACAGTACGTCTCCCTCAGTACTGCCCCTCCGACAGTACGTCTCCCTCAGTACTGTCCCTCCGACAGTACGTCTCCCTCAGTACTGCCCCTCCGACAGTGCGGCACTCCCTCAGTACTGCCCCTCCGACAGTACGTCTCCCTCAGTACTGCCCCTCCGACAGTACGTCTCCCTCAGTACTGCCCCTCCGACAGTACGTCTCCCTCAGTACTGCCCCTCCGACAGTACGGCACTCCCTCAGTACTGTCCCTCCGACAGTACGGCATTCCCTCAGTACTGTCCCTCCGACAGTACGTCTCCCTCAGTACTGCCCCTCCGACAGTACGTCACTCCCTCAGTACTGTCCCTCCGACAGTACGTCTCCCTCAGTACTGTCCCTCCGACAGTACGTCTCCCTCAGTACTGCCCCTCCGACAGTACGGCACTCCCTCAGTACTGTCCCTCCGACAGTACGGCACTCCCTCAGTACTGTCCCTCCGACAGTACGTCTCCCTCAGTAATGCCCCTCCGACAGTACGTCACTCCCTCAGTACTGTCCCTCCGACAGTACGGCACTCCCTCAGTACTGCCTCTCCGACAGTACGTCTCCCTCAGTACTGCCCCTCCGACAGAACGTCTCCCTCAGTACTGTCCCTCCGACAGTACGTCTCCCTCAGTATTGCCCCTCCGACAGTACATCTCCCTCAGTACTGTCCCTCCGACAGTACGTCTCCCTCAGCACTGCCCCTCCGACAGTACGTCTCCCTCAGTACTGCCCCTCCGACAGCACGGCACTCCCTCAGTACTGTCCCTCCGACAGTACGTCTCCCTCAGTACTGCCCCTCCGACAGCACGGCACTCCCTCAGTACTGTCCCTCCGACAGTACGTCTCCCTCAGTACTGCCCCTCCGACAGTACGTCTCCCTCAGTACTGTCCCTCCGACAGTACGGCACTCCCTCAGTACTGTCCCTCCGACAGTACGGCACTCCCTCAGCACTGTCCCTCCGACAGTACGTCTCCCTCAGTACTGTCCCTCCGACAGTACGTCTCCCTCAGTACTGCCCCTCCAACAGTACATCTCCCTCAGTACTGCCCCTCCGAAAGTACGGCACTCCCTCAGTACTGTCCCTCCGACAGTACGTCTCTCCCTCAGTACTGTCCCTCCGACAGTACGTCTACCTCAGTACTGCCCCTCCGACAGTACGTCTCCCTCAGTACTGCCCCTCCGACAGTACGTCTCCCTCAGTACTGCCCCTCCGACAGTACGTCTCCCTCAGTACTGCCCCTCCGACAGTACATCTCCCTCAGTACAGCCCCTCCGACAGTACGTCTCCCTCAGTACTGCCCCTCCGACAGTACGTCTCCCTCAGTACTGCCCCTCCGACAGTACGGCACTCCCTCAGTACTGTCCCTCCGACAGTACGGCACTCCCTCAGTACTGTCCCTCCGACAGTACGGCACTCCCTCAGTACTGTCCCTCCGACAGTACGTCTCCCTCAGTACTGCCCCTCCGACAGTACGTCTCCCTCAGTACTGTCCCTCCGACAGTACGGCACTCCCTCAGTACTGTCCCTCCGACAGTACGGCACTCCCTCAGCACTGTCCCTCCGACAGTACGTCTCCCTCAGTACTGTCCCTCCGACAGTACGTCTCCCTCAGTACTGCCCCTCCGACAGTACATCTCCCTCAGTACTGCCCCTCCGACATTGCGGCACTCCCTCAGTACTTCCCCTCCGACAGTACGTCTCCCTCAGTACTGTCCCTCCGACAGTACGTCTCCCTCAGTACTGCCCCTCCGACAGTACGTCTCCCTCAGTACTGCCCCTCCGACAGTACGTCTCCCTCAGTACTGCCCCTCCGACAGTACGTCTCCCTCAGTACTGCCCCTCCGACAGTACATCTCCCTCAGTACTGTCCCTCCGACAGTACGTCTCCCTCAGTACTGCCCCTCCGACAGTACGTCTCCCTCAGTACTGCCCCTCCGACAGTACGTCTCCCTCAGTACTGCCCCTCCGACAGTACGGCACTCCCTCAGTACTGTCCCTCCGACAGTACGGCACTCCCTCAGTACTGTCCCTCCGACAGTACGGCACTCCCTCAGTACTGCCCCTCCGACAGTACGTCTCCCTCAGTACTGCCCCTCCGACAGTACGTCACTCCCTCAGTACTGTCCCTCCGACAGTACGGCACTCCCTCAGTACTGCCCCTCCAGCAGTACGTCTCCCTCAGTACTGCCTCTCCGACAGTACGTCTCCCTTAGTACTGCCCCTCCGACAGAACGTCTCCCTCAGTACTGTCCCTCCGACAGTACGTCTCCCTCAGCACTGCCCCTCCGACAGTACGTCTCCCTCAGTACTGTCCCTCCGACAGTACGTCTCCCTCAGTATTGCCCCTCCAACAGTACATCTCCCTCAGTACTGTCCCTCCGACAGTACGTCTCCCTCAGCACTGCCCCTCCGACAGTACGTCTCCCTCAGTACTGCCCCTCCGACAGCACGGCACTCCCTCAGTACCGTCCCTCCGACAGTACCTCTCCCTCAGTACTGCCCCTCCGACAGCACGGCACTCCCTCAGTACTGTCCCTCCGACAGTACGTCTCCCTTTGTACTGCCCCTCCGACAGTACGTCTCCCTCAGTACTGTCCCTCCGACAGTACGGCACTCCCTCAGTACTGTCCCTCCGACAGTACGGCACTCCCTCAGCACTGTCCCTCCGACAGTACGTCTCCCTCAGTACTGTCCCTCCGACAGTACGTCTCCCTCAGTACTGTCCCTCCGACAGTACGTCTCCCTCAGTACTGTCCCTCCGACAGTACGTCTCCCTCAGTACTGCCCCTCCGACATTGCGGCACTCCCTCAGTACTGCCCCTCCGACAGTACGTCTCCCTCAGTACTGTCCCTCCGACAGTACGTCTCCCTCAGCACTGCCCCTCCGACAGTACGTCTCTCCCTCAGTACTGCCTTTCCGACAATACGTCTCTCCCTCAGTACTGTCCCTCCGACATTGCGGCACTCCCTCAGTACTGCCCCTCCGACAGTACGTCTCCCTCAGTACTGTCCCTCCGACAGTACGTCTCCCTCAGTACTGCCCCTCCAACAGTACGGCCCTCCCTCAGTACTGCCCCTCCAACAGTACGTCTCCCTCAGTACTGCCCCTCCAACAGTACGTCTCCCTCAGTACAGCCCCTCCAACAGTACATCTCCCTCAGTACTGCCCCTCCGAAAGTACGGCACTCCCTCAGTACTGTCCCTCCGACAGTACGTCTCTCCCTCAGTACTGTCCCTCCGACAGTACGTCTCCCTCAGTACTGCCCCTCCGACAGTACGTCTCCCTCAGTACTGCCCCTCCGACAGTACGTCTCCCTCAGTACTGTCCCTCCGACAGTACGTCTCCCTCAGTACTGCCCCTCCGACAGTACGTCTCCCTCAGTACTGCCCCTCCGACAGTACGTCTCCCTCAGTACTGCCCCTCCGACAGTACATCTCCCTCAGTACTGTCCCTCCGACAGTACGTCTCCCTCAGTACTGTCCCTCCGACAGTACGTCTCCCTCAGTACTGCCCCTCCGACAGTACGTCTCCCTCAGTACTGCCCCTCCGACAGTACGGCACTCCCTCAGTACTGTCCCTCCGACAGTACGGCACTCCCTCAGTACTGTCCCTCCGACAGTACGGCACTCCCTCAGTACTGCCCCTCCGACAGTACGTCTCCCTCAGTACTGCCCCTCCGACAGTACGTCACTCCCTCAGTACTGTCCCTCCGACAGTACGGCACTCCCTCAGTACTGCCCCTCCGACAGTACATCTCCCTCAGTACTGTCCCTCCGACAGTACGTCTCCCTCAGTACTGTCCCTCCGACAGTACGTCTCCCTCAGTACTGCCCCTCCGACAGTACGTCTCCCTCAGTACTGCCCCTCCGACAGCACGGCACTCCCTCAGTACTGTCCCTCCGACAGTACGTCTCCCTCAGTACTGCCCCTCCGACAGCACGGCACTCCCTCAGTACTGTCCCTCCGACAGTACGTCTCCCTTTGTACTGCCCCTCCGACAGTACGTCTCCCTCAGTACTGTCCCTCCGACAGTACGGCACTCCCTCAGCACTGTCCCTCCGACAGTACGTCTCCCTCAGTACTGTCCCTCCGACAGTACGTCTCCCTCAGTACTGCCCCTCCAACAGTACATCTCCCTCAGTACTGCCCCTCCGAAAGTACGGCACTCCCTCAGTACTGTCCCTCCGACAGTACGTCTCCCTTTGTACTGCCCCTCCGACAGTACGTCTCCCTCAGTACTGTCCCTCCGACAGTACGGCACTCCCTCAGTACTGTCCCTCCGACAGTACGGCACTCCCTCAGCACTGTCCCTCCGACAGTACGTCTCCCTCAGTACTGTCCCTCCGACAGTACGTCTCCCTCAGTACTGTCCCTCCGACAGTACGTCTCCCTCAGTACTGTCCCTCCGACAGTACGTCTCCCTCAGTACTGCCCCTCCGACATTGCGGCACTCCCTCAGTACTGCCCCTCCGACAGTACGTCTCCCTCAGTACTGTCCCTCCGACAGTACGTCTCCCTCAGCACTGCCCCTCCGACAGTACGTCTCTCCCTCAGTACTGCCTTTCCGACAATACGTCTCTCCCTCAGTACTGCCCCTCCGACAGTACGTCTCCCTCAGTACTGTCCCTCCGACAGTACGTCTCCCTCAGTACTGCCCCTCCAACAGTACGGCCCTCCCTCAGTACTGCCCCTCCAACAGTACGTCTCCCTCAGTACTGCCCCTCCAACAGTACGTCTCCCTCAGTACAGCCCCTCCAACAGTACATCTCCCTCAGTACTGCCCCTCCGAAAGTACGGCACTCCCTCAGTACTGTCCCTCCGACAGTACGTCTCTCCCTCAGTACTGTCCCTCCGACAGTACGTCTCCCTCAGTACTGCCCCTCCGACAGTACGTCTCCCTCAGTACTGCCCCTCCGACAGTACGTCTCCCTCAGTACTGTCCCTCCGACAGTACGTCTCCCTCAGTACTGCCCCTCCGACAGTACGTCTCCCTCAGTACTGCCCCTCCGACAGTACGTCTCCCTCAGTACTGCCCCTCCGACAGTACATCTCCCTCAGTACTGTCCCTCCGACAGTACGTCTCCCTCAGTACTGTCCCTCCGACAGTACGTCTCCCTCAGTACTGCCCCTCCGACAGTACGTCTCCCTCAGTACTGCCCCTCCGACAGTACGGCACTCCCTCAGTACTGTCCCTCCGACAGTACGGCACTCCCTCAGTACTGTCCCTCCGACAGTACGGCACTCCCTCAGTACTGCCCCTCCGACAGTACGTCTCCCTCAGTACTGCCCCTCCGACAGTACGTCACTCCCTCAGTACTGTCCCTCCGACAGTACGGCACTCCCTCAGTACTGCCCCTCCGACAGTACATCTCCCTCAGTACTGTCCCTCCGACAGTACGTCTCCCTCAGTACTGTCCCTCCGACAGTACGTCTCCCTCAGTACTGCCCCTCCGACAGTACGTCTCCCTCAGTACTGCCCCTCCGACAGCACGGCACTCCCTCAGTACTGTCCCTCCGACAGTACGTCTCCCTCAGTACTGCCCCTCCGACAGCACGGCACTCCCTCAGTACTGTCCCTCCGACAGTACGTCTCCCTTTGTCCTGCCCCTCCGACAGTACGTCTCCCTCAGTACTGTCCCTCCGACAGTACGGCACTCCCTCAGCACTGTCCCTCCGACAGTACGTCTCCCTCAGTACTGTCCCTCCGACAGTACGTCTCCCTCAGTACTGCCCCTCCAACAGTACATCTCCCTCAGTACTGCCCCTCCGAAAGTACGGCACTCCCTCAGTACTGTCCCTCCGACAGTACGTCTCTCCCTCAGTACTGTCCCTCCGACAGTACGTCTACCTCAGTACTGCCCCTCCGACAGTACGTCTCCCTCAGTACTGCCCCTCCGACAGTACGTCTCCCTCAGTACTGCCCCTCCGACAGTACGTCTCCCTCAGTACTGCCCCTCCGACAGTACGGCACTCCCTCAGTACTGTCCCTCCGACAGTACGGCACTCCCTCAGTACTGTCCCTCCGACAGTACGGCACTCCCTCAGTACTGTCCCTCCGACAGTACGTCTCCCTCAGTACTGCCCCTCCGACAGTACGTCTCCCTCAGTACTGTCCCTCCGACAGTACGGCACTCCCTCAGTACTGTCCCTCCGACAGTACGGCACTCCCTCAGCACTGTCCCTCCGACAGTACGTCTCCCTCAGTACTGTCCCTCCGACAGTACGTCTCCCTCAGTACTGCCCCTCCGACAGTACATCTCCCTCAGTACTGTCCCTCCGACAGTACATCTCCCTCAGTACTGTCCCTCCGACAGTACATCTCCCTCAGTACTGCCCCTCCGACAGTACGTCTCCCTCAGTACTGCCCCTCCGACAGTACGTCTCCCTCAGTACTGTCCCTCCGACAGTACGTCTCCCTCAGTACTGCCCCTCCGACAGTACATCTCCCTCAGTACTGCCCCTCCGACAGTACGTCTCCCTCAGTACTGTCCCTCCGACAGTACGTCTCCCTCAGTACTGTCCCTCCGACAGTACGTCTCCCTCAGTACTGTCCCTCCGACAGTACGTCACTCCCTCAGTACTGCCCCTCCGACAGTCCGTCTCCCTCAGTACTGTCCCTCCGACAGTACGTCACTCCCTCAGTACTGCCCCTCCGGCAGTACGTCTCCCTCAGTACTGCCCCTCCGACAGTACGTCTCCCTCAGTACTGTCCCTCCGACAGTACGTCTCCCTCAGTACTGTCCCTCCGACAGTACGTCTCCCTCAGTACTGTCCCTCCGACAGAACGTCTCCCTCAGTACTGTCCCTCCGACAGTACGTCTCCCTCTGTACTGACCCTCCGACAGAACGTCTCCCTCAGTACTGTCCCTCCGACAGTACATCTCCCTCAGTACTTCCCCTCCGACAGTACCTCTCCCTCAGTACTGCCCCTCCGACAGTACGTCACTCCCTCAGTACTGTCCCTCCGACAGTACGGCACTCCCTCAGTACTGCCCCTCCGGCAGTACGTCTCCCTCAGTACTGTCCCTCCGACAGTACGTCTCCCTCAGTACTGCCCCTCCGACAGTACGTCTCCTTCAGTACTGCCCCTGCGACAGGACGTCTCTCCCTCATTACTGTCCCTCCGAAAGTACGTCTCCCTCAGTATGCCCCTCCGACAGTACGTCACTCCCTCAGTACTGTCCCTCCGACAGTACGGCACTCCCTCAGTACTGTCCCTCCGACAGTACGTCTCCCTCAGTACTGCCCCTGCGACAGGACGTCTCTCCCTCATTACTGTCCCTCCGACAGTACGTCTCCCTCAGTACTGTCCCTCCGACAGAACGTCTCCCTCAGTACTGCCCCTCCGACAGTACGTCTCCCTCAGTACTGTCCCTCCGACAGTACGTCTCCCTCAGCACTGCCCCTCCGACAGTACGTCTCTCCCTCAGTACTGCCCCTCCGACAATACGTCTCCCTCAGTACTGCCCCTCCGACAGTACGGCCCTCCCTCAGTACTGCCCCTCCAACAGTACGTCTCCCTCAGTACTGCCCCTCCAACAGTACGTCTCCCTCAGTACTGCCCCTCCAACAGTACATCTCCCTCAGTACTGCCCCTCCAAATGTACGGCACTCCCTCAGTACTGTCCCTCCGACAGTACGTCTCTCCCTCAGTACTGTCCCTCCGACAGTACGTCTCCCTCAGTACTGCCCCTCCGACAGTACGTCTCCCTCAGTACTGCCCCTCCGACAGTACGTCTCCCTCAGTACTGTCCCTCCGACAGTACTTCTCCCTCAGTACTGCCCCTCCGACAGTACGTCTCCCTCAGTACTGTCCCTCCGACAGTACGTCTCCCTCAGTACTGCCCCTCCGACAGTACGTCTCCCTCAGTACTGTCCCTCCGACAGTACGTCTCCCTCAGTACTGCCCCTCCGACAGTACGTCTCCCTCAGTACTGTCCCTCCGACAGTACGTCTCCCTCAGTACTGTCCCTCCGACAGTGCGGTACTCCCTCAGTACTGCCCCTCCGACAGTACTTCTCCCTCAGTACTGCCCCTCCGACAGTACGTCTCCCTCAGTACTGCCCCTCCGACAGTACGTCTCCCTCAGTACTGTCCCTCCGACAGTACGTCTCCCTCAGTACTGCCCCTCCGACAGTACGTCTCTCCCTCAGTACTGCCCCTCCGACAGTACGGCACTCCCTCAGTACTGTCCCTCCGACAGTACGTCTCCCTCAGTACTGCCCCTCCGACAGTACGTCTCCCTCAGTACTGCCCCTCCGACAGTACGTCTCCCTCAGTACTGTCCCTCCGACAGTACGTCTCCCTCAGTACTGCCCCTCCGACAGTACGTCTCCCTCAGTACTGCCCCTCCGACAGTACGTCTCCCTCAGTACTGCCCCTCCGACAGTACGGCACTCCCTCAGTACTGTCCCTCCGACAGTACGGCACTCCCTCAGTACTGTCCCTCCGACAGTACGGCACTCCCTCAGTACTGTCCCTCCGACAGTACGTCTCCCTCAGTACTGCCCCTCCGACAGTACGTCACTCCCTCAGTACTGTCCCTCCGACAGTACGGCACTCCCTCAGTACTGCCCCTCCAGCAGTACGTCTCCCTCAGTACTGTCCCTCCGACAGTACGTCTCCCTCAGCACTGCCCCTCCGACAGTACGTCTGCCTCAGTACTGCCCCTCCGACAGCACGGCACTCCCTCAGTACTGTCCCTCCGACAGTACGTCTCCCTCAGTACTGCCCCTCCGACAGTACGTCTCCCTCAGTACTGTCCCTCCGACAGTACGGCACTCCCTCAGTACTGTCCCTCCGACAGTACGTCTCCCTCAGTACTGCCCCTCCGACAGTACGTCTCCCTCAGTACTGTCCCTCCGACAGTACGTCTCCCTCAGTACTGTCCCTCCGACAGTACGTCTCCCTCAGTACTGCCCCTCCGACAGTACATCTCCCTCAGTACTGTCCCTCCGACAGTACATCTCCCTCAGTACTGTCCCTCCGACAGTACATCTCCCTCAGTACTGCCCCTCCGACAGTACGTCTCCCTCAGTACTGCCCCTCCGACAGTACGTCTCCCTCAGTACTGTCCCTCCGACAGTACGTCTCCCTCAGTACTGCCCCTCCGACAGTACGTCTCCCTCAGTACTGCCCCTCCGACAGTACGTCTCCCTCAGTACTGTCCCTCCGACAGTACGTCTCCCTCAGTACTGCCCCTCCGACAGTACGTCTCCCTCAGTACTGTCCCTCCGACAGTACGTCTCCCTCAGTACTGTCCCTCCGACAGTACGTCTCCCTCAGTACTGTCCCTCCGACAGTACGTCACTCCCTCAGTACTGCCCCTCCGACAGTCCGTCTCCCTCAGTACTGTCCCTCCGACAGTACGTCACTCCCTCAGTACTGACCCTCCGGCAGTACGTCTCCCTCAGTACTGCCCCTCCGACAGTACGTCTCCCTCAGTACTGTCCCTCCGACAGTACGTCTCCCTCAGTACTGCCCCTCCAACAGTACATCTCCCTCAGTACTGCCCCTCCGAATGTACGGCACTCCCTCAGTACTGTCCCTCCGACAGTACGTCTCTCCCTCAGTACTGTCCCTCCGACAGTACGTCTCCCTCAGTACTGCCCCTCCGACAGTACGTCTCCCTCAGTACTGCCCCTCCGACAGTACGGCACTCCCTCAGTACTGTCCCTCCGACAGTACGGCACTCCCTCAGTACTGTCCCTCCGACAGTACGGCACTCCCTCAGTACTGTCCCTCCGACAGTACGGCACTCCCTCAGTACTGTCCCTCCGACAGTATGTCTCCCTCAGTACTGTCCCTCCGACAGTACGTCTCCCTCAGTACTGTCCCTCCGACAGTACGGCACTCCCTCAGTACTGTCCCTCCGACAGTACGGCACTCCCTCAGTACTGTCCCTCCGACAGTATGTCTCCCTCAGTACTGCCCCTCCGACAGTACGGCACTCCCTCAGTACTGTCCCTCCGACAGTACGGCACTCCCTCAGTACTGTCCCTCCGACAGTACGGCACTCCCTCAGTACTGTCCCTCCGACAGTACGTCTCCCTCAGTACTGTCCCTCCGACAGTACGTCTCCCTCAGTACTGCCCCTCCGACAGTACGTCTCCCTCAGTACTGCCCCTCCGACAGTACGTCTCCCTCAGTACTGTCCCTCCGACAGTACGTCTCCCTCAGTACTGTCCCTCCGACAGTACGTCTCCCTCAGTACTGTCCCTCCGACAGTACGTCACTCCCTCAGTACTGCCCCTCCGACAGTCCGTCTCCCTCAGTACTGTCCCTCCGACAGTACGTCACTCCCTCAGTACTGCCCCTCCGGCAGTACGTCTCCCTCAGTACTGCCCCTCCGACAGTACGTCTCCCTCAGTACTGCCCCTCCGACAGTACGTCTCCCTCAGTACTGCCCCTCCGACAGTACGGCACTCCCTCAGTACTGTCCCTCCGACAGTACGGCACTCCCTCAGTACTGTCCCTCCGACAGTACGGCACTCCCTCAGTACTGCCCCTCCGACAGTACGTCTCCCTCAGTACTGCCCCTCCGACAGTACGTCTCACTCAGTACTGCCCCTCCAGCAGTACGTCTCCCTCAGTACTGCCTCTCCGACAGTACGTCTCCCTCAGTACTGCCCCTCCGACAGAACGTCTCCCTCAGTACTGTCCCTCCGACAGTACGTCTCCCTCAGCACTGCCCCTCCGACAGTACGTCTCCCTCAGTACTGCCCCTCCGACAGCACGGCACTCCCTCAGTACTGTCCCTCCGACAGTACGTCTCCCTCAGTACTGCCCCTCCGACAGCACGGCACTCCCTCAGTACTGTCCCTCCGACAGTACGTCTCCCTTTGTACTGCCCCTCCGACAGTACGTCTCCCTCAGTACTGTCCCTCCGACAGTACGGCACTCCCTCAGTACTGTCCCTCCGACAGTACGGCACTCCCTCAGCACTGTCCCTCCGACAGTACGTCTCCCTCAGTACTGTCCCTCCGACAGTACGTCTCCCTCAGTACTGCCCCTCCAACAGTACATCTCCCTCAGTACTGCCCCTCCGAAAGTACGGCACTCCCTCAGTACTGTCCCTCCGACAGTACGGCACTCCCTCAGTACTGTCCCTCCGACAGTACGTCTCCCTCAGTACTGCCCCTCCGACAGTACGTCTCCCTCAGTACTGTCCCTCCGACAGTACGGCACTCCCTCAGTACTGTCCCTCCGACAGTACGGCACTCCCTCAGCACTGTCCCTCCGACAGTACGTCTCCCTCAGTACTGTCCCTCCGACAGTACGTCTCCCTCAGTACTGCCCCTCCGACAGTACATCTCCCTCAGTACTGTCCCTCCGACAGTACATCTCCCTCAGTACTGTCCCTCCGACAGTACATCTCCCTCAGTACTGCCCCTCCGACAGTACGTCTCCCTCAGTAC
This sequence comes from Pristiophorus japonicus, assembly GCF_044704955.1. NCBI lineage: Eukaryota > Metazoa > Chordata > Chondrichthyes > Pristiophoridae > Pristiophorus > Pristiophorus japonicus. Next base: position 38,888 of record NW_027251243.1, on the reverse strand, counting down.
TGCCCCTCCGACAGTACGTCTCCCTCAGTACTGTCCCTCCGACAGTACGTCTCCCTCAGTACTGCCCCTCCGACAGTACGTCTCCCTCAGTACTGCCCCTCCGACAGTACGTCTCCCTCAGTACTGCCCCTCCGACAGTACGTCTCCCTCAGTACTGTCCCTCCGACAGTACGTCTCCCTCAGTACTGTCCCTCCGACAGTACGTCTCCCTCAGTACTGTCCCTCCGACAGTACGTCACTCCCTCAGTACTGCCCCTCCGACAGTCCGTCTCCCTCAGTACTGTCCCTCCGACAGTACGTCACTCCCTCAGTACTGCCCCTCCGGCAGTACGTCTCCCTCAGTACTGCCCCTCCGACAGTACGTCTCCCTCAGTACTGTCCCTCCGACAGTACGTCTCCCTCAGTACTGTCCCTCCGACAGTACGTCTCCCTCAGTACTGTCCCTCCGACAGTACTTCTCCCTCAGTAATGCCCCTCCGGCAGTACGTCTCCCTCAGTACTGTCCCTCCGACAGTACGTCTCTCCCTCATTACTGCCTCTCCGACAGTACGTCTCCCTCAGTACTGTCCCTCCGAAAGTACGTCTCCCTCATTACTGTCCCTCCGACAGTACGTCTCCCTCTGTACTGACCCTCCGACAGAACGTCTCCCTCAGTACTGTCCCTCCGACAGTACGTCTCCCTCTGTACTGACCCTCCGACAGAACGTCTCCCTCAGTACTGCCCCTCCGACAGTACGTCTCCCTCAGTACTGCCCCTGCGACAGGACGTCTCTCCCTCATTACTGTCCCTCCGAAAGTACGTCTCCCTCAGTATGCCCCTCCGACAGTACGTCACTCCCTCAGTACTGCCCCTCCGACAGTACGTCTCCCTCAGTACTGCCCCTCCGACAGTACGTCTCCCTCAGTACTGTCCCTCCGACAGTACGTCTCCCTCAGTACTGTCCCTCCGACATTACGTCTCCCTCAGTACTGCTCCTCCGACAGTACGTCTCCCTCAGTACTTTCCCTCCGACATAACGTCTCCCTCAGTACTGTCCCTCCGACAGTACGTCTCCCTCAGTACTTCCCCTCCGACAGTACGTCTCGCTCAGAACTGCCCCTCCGACAGTACGTCTCCCTCAGTACTGTCCCTCCGACAGTCCGTCTCCCTCAGTACTGCCCCTCCGACAGTACGTCTCCCTCAGTACTGCCCCTCCGACAGGACATCTCTCCCTCAGTACTGCCCCTCCGACAGTACGTCTCCCTCAGTACTGTCCCTCCGACAGTACGTCTCCCTCAGTACTGCCCCTCCGACAGTCCGTCTCCCTCAGTACTGCTCCACCGACAGTACGTCTCCCTCAGTACTGCCCCTCCGACAGTACGTCTCCCTCAGTACTGTCCCTCCGACAGTACGTCTCCCTCAGTACTGCCCCTCCGACAGGACGTCTCTCCCTCAGTACTGCCCCTCCGACAGTCCGTCTCCCTCAGTACTGTCCCTCCGACAGTACGTCTCCCTCAGTACTGTCCCTCCGACAGTACGTCTCCCTCAGTACTGTCCCTCCGACAGTACGTCTCCCTCAGTACTGTCCCTCCGACAGTACGTCTCCCTCAGTACTGTCCCTCCGACAGTACGTCTCCCTCAGTACTGTCCCTCCGACAGTACATTTCCCTCAGTACTGTCCCTCTGACAGTACGTCTCCCTCATTACAGCCCCTCCGACAGTGCGGCACTCCCTCAGTACTGTCCCTCCGACTGTACGTCTCCCTCATTACAGCCCCTCCGACAGTGCGGCACTCCCTCAGTACTGTCCCTCCGACTGTACTTCTCCCTCAGTACTGCCCCTCCGACAGTACATCTCCCTCAGTACTGCCCCTCCGACAGTACATCTCCCTCAGTCCTGTCCCTCCGACATACGTCTCCCTCAGTACTGCCCCTCCGACAGTACATCTCCCTCAGTCCTGCCCCTCCGACAGTACGTCTCCCTCAGTACTGCCCCTCCGACAGTACGTCTCCCTCAGTCCTGCCCCTCCGACAGTGCGGCACTCCCTCAGTACTGCCTCTCCGACAGTACGTCTCCCTCAGTACTGTCCCTCCGACAGTACGTCTCCCTCAGTACTGCCCCTCCGACAGTACGTCTCCCTCAGTACTGCCCCTCCGACAGTACGTCTCCCTCAGTACTGCCCCTCCGACAGTACGTCTCCCTCAGTACTGCCCCTCCGACAGTACGGCACTCCCTCAGTACTGCCCCTCCGACAGTACATCTCCCTCAGTACTGCCCTCCGACAGTACGTCTCCCTCAGTACTGCCCCTCCGACAGTACGTCTCCCTCAGTCCTGTCCCTACGACAGTAAGTCTCCCTCAGTACTGCCTCTCCGACAGTACCTCTACCTCAGTACTGTCCCTCCGACAGTACGTCTCCCTCAATACTGCCCCTCCGACAGTACGTCTCCCTCAGTACTGCCCCTCCGACAGTACGTCTCCCTCAGTACTGTCCCTCCGACAGTACGTCTCCCTCAGTACTGCCCCTCCGACAGTACGTCTCCCTCAGTACTGCCCCTCCGACAGTACTTCTCCCTCACTACTGCCCCTCCGACAGTACGTCTCGCTCAGTACTGCCCCTTCTACAGTACGTCTCCCTCAGTACTGCCCCTCCGACAGTACTTCTCCCTCACTACTGCCCCTCCGACAGTACGTCTCCCTCAGTACTGCCCCTCCTACAGTACGTCTCCCTCAGTACTGTCCCTCCGACAGTACGTCTCCCTCAGTACTGCCCCTCCGACAGTACGTCTCCCTCAGTACTGCCCCTCCTACAGTACGTCTCCCTCAGTACTGCCCCTCCGACAGTACGTCTCCCTCAGTACTGCCCCTCCGACAGTACGTCTCCCTCAGTACTGCCCCTCCGACAGTATGGCACTCCCTCAGTACTGCCCCTCCGACAGTACGGCACTCCCTCAGTACTGCCCCTCCGACAGTACGTCTCCCTCAGTATTGCCCCTCCGACAGTACGGCACTCCCTCAGTACTGTCCCTCCGACAGTACGTCTCCCTCAGTACTGCCCCTCCGACAGTATGGCACTCCCTCAGTACTGTCCCTCCGACAGTACGTCTCCCTCAGTACTGCCCCTCCGACAGTATGGCACTCCCTCAGTACTGTCCCTCCGACAGTACGTCTCCCTCAGTACTGTCCCTCCGACAGTACGTCTCCCTCAGTACTGTCCCTCCGACAGTACGTCTCCCTCAGTACTGCCCCTCCGACAGTTCGTCTCCCTCAGTACTGTCCCTCCGAAGGTACGTCTCCCTCAGTACTGCCCCTCCGACAGTACGTCTCCCTCAGTACTGCCCCTCCGACAGTACGTCTCCCTCAGTACTGCACCTCCGAAAGTACATCTCCCTCAGTACTGCACCTCCGACAGTACGTCTCCCTCAGTACTGTCCCTCCGACAGTACTTATCCCTCAGTACTGTCCCTCCGACAGTACTTATCCCTCAGTACTGTCCCTCCGACAGTACATCTCCCTCAGTACTGTCCCTCCGACAGTACTTATCCCTCAGTACTGTCCCTCCGACAGTACGTCTCCCTCAGTACTGCCCCTCCGACAGTACGTCTCCCTCAGTACTGTCCCTCCGACAGTACGTCTCCCTCAGTACTGTCCCTCCGACAGTACGTCTCCCTCAGTACTATCCCTCCGACAGTACGTCTCTCTCAGTACTGCCCCTCCGACAGTACGTCTCCCTCAGTACTGTCCCTCCGAAAGTACGTCTCTCTCAGTACTGTCCCTCCGACAGTACGTCTCCCTCAGTACTGCCCCTCCGACAGTGCGGCACTCCTTCAGTACTGCCCCTCCGACAGTACGTCTCCCTCAGTACTGTCCCTCCGACAGTACGTCTCCCTCAGTACTGTCCCTCCGACAGTACGTCTCCCTCAGTACTGTCCCTCCGACAGTACGTCTCCCTCAATACTGTCCCTCCGACAGTACGTCTCCCTCAGTACTGCCCCTCCGACAGTACGGCACTCCCTCAGTACTGCCCCTCCGACAGTACGTCTCTCCCTCAGTACTGCCCCTCCGACAGTACGTCTCCCTCAGTACTGTCCCTCCGACAGTACGGCACTCCCTCAGTACTGTCCCTCCGACAGTACGTCTCCCTCAGTACTGTCCCTCCGACAGTGCGGCACTCCTTCAGTACTGTCCCTCCGACAGTACGTCTCCCTCAGTACTGTCCCTCCGATATAACGTCTCCCTCAGTACTGCCCCTCCGACAGTACGTCTCCCTCAGTACTTCCCCTCCGACAGTACATCTCCCTCAGTACAGTCCCTCCGACAGTACATCTCCCTCAGTACTTCCCCTCCGACAGTACGTCTCCCTCAGTACTGTCCCTCCGACAGTGCGGCACTCCTTCAGTACTGTCCCTCCGACAGTACATCTCCCTCAGTCCTGTCCCTCCGACATACGTCTCCCTCAGTCCTGCCCCTCTGACAGTACGTCTCCCTCAGTACTGCCCCTCCGACAGTACGTCTCCCTCAGTACTGCCCCTCCGACAGTACGTCTCCCTCAGTACTGCCCCTCCGACAGTACGTCTCCCTCAGTACTGCCCCTCCGACAGTGCGGCACTCCTTCAGTACTGTCCCTCCGACAATACGTCTCCCTCAGTACTGTCCCTCCGACAGTACGTCTCTCCCTCAGTACTGTCCCTCCGACAGTACGTCTCCCTCAGTACTGCCCCTCCGACAGCACGCCTCCCTCAGTACTGTCCCTCCGACAGTCCGTCTCCCTCAGTACTGTCCCTCCGACAGTACGTCTCTCCCTCAGTACTGTCCCTCCGACAGTGCGGCACTCCCTCAGTACTGTCCCTCCGACAGTACGTCTCCCTCAGTACTGTCCCTCCGACAGTACGTCTCCCTCAGTACTGCCCCTCCGACAGCACGCCTCCCTCAGTACTGTCCCTCCGACAGTCCGTCTCCCTCAGTACTGTCCCTCCGACAGTACGTCTCCCTCAGTACTGTCCCTCCGACAGTACGTCTCTCCCTCAGTACTGCCCCTCCGACAGTACGTCTCCCTCAGTACTGCCCCTCCGACAGTACGGCACTCCCTCAGTACTGTCCCTCCGACAGTACGTCTCCCTCAGTACTGCCCCTCCGACAGTACGTCTCCCTCAGTACTGCTCCTCCGACAGTACGTCTCCCTCAGTACTGTCCCTCCGACAGTACGTCTCCCTCAGTACTGTCCCTCCGACAGTACGTCTCCCTCAGTACTGTCCCTCCGACAGTACGTCTCCCTCAGTACTGTCCCTCCGACAGTACGTCTCCCTCAGTACTGTCCCTCCGACAGTACGTCTCCGTCAGTAATGCTCCTCCGACAGTACGTCTCCCTCAGTACTGTCCCTCCGACAGTACGTCTCCCTCAGTACTGCCCCTCCGACAGTACGTCTCCCTCAGTACTGTCCCTCCGACAGTACGTCTCCCTCAGTACTGTCCCTCCGACAGTACGTCTCCCTCAGTACTTTCCCTCCGACAGTACGTCTCCCTCAGTACTGTCCCTCCGACAGTACGTCTCCCTCAGTACTGCTCCTCCGACAGTACGTCTCCCTCAGTACTTTCCCTCCGACAGTACGTCTCTCCCTCAGTACTGTCCCTCCGACAGTACGTCTCCCTCAGTACTTTCCCTCCGACATAACGTCTCGCTCAGAACTGCCCCTCCGACATAACGTCTCCCTCAGTACTGCCCCTCCGACAGTACGTCTCCCTTAGTACTGTCCCTCCGACAGTACGTCTCCCTCAGTACTGTCCCTCCGACAGTACGTCTCCCTTAGTACTGTCCCTCCGACAGTACGTCTCCCTCAGTACTGTCCCTCCGACAGTACGTCTCCCTCAGTACTGCCCCTCCGACAGTACGTCTCCCTCAGTACTGTCCCTCCGACAGTACGTCTCCCTCAGTACTGCCCCTCCGACAGGACGTCTCTCCCTCAGTACTGCCCCTCCGACAGTACGTCTCCCTCAGTACTTTCCCTCCGACAGTACGTCTCTCCCTCAGTACTGTCCCTCCGACAGTACGTCTCCCTCAGTACTTTCCCTCCGACATAACGTCTCGCTCAGAACTGCCCCTCCGACATAACGTCTCCCTCAGTACTGCCCCTCCGACAGTACGTCTCCCTTAGTACTGTCCCTCCGACAGTACGTCTCCCTCAGTACTTTCCCTCCGACAGTACGTCTCCCTCAGTACTGCCCCTCCGACAGTACGTCTCCCTCAGTACTGTCCCTCCGACAGTACGTCTCCCTCAGTACTGCCCCTCCGACAGTACGTCTCCCTCAGTACTGACCCTCCGACAGTACGTCTCCCTCAGTACTGTCCCTCCGACAGTACGTCTCCCTCAGTACTGCCCCTCCGACAGTACGTCTCCCTCAGTACTGCCCCTCCGGCAGTACGTCTCCCTCAGTACTGTCCCTCCGAAAGTACGTCTCCCTCAGTACTGCCCCTCCGACAGTACGTCTCCCTCAGTACTGTCCCTCCGACAGTGCGGCACTCCCTCAGTACTGCCCCTCCGACAGTACGTCTCCCTCAGTACTGTCCCTCCGACAGTACGTCTCCCTAAGTACTGTCCCTCCGACAGTACGTCTCCCTCAGTACTGCCCCTCCGACAGTACGTCTCCCTAAGTACTGTCCCTCCGACAGTACGTCTCCCTCAGTACTGTCCCTCCGACAGTACGTCTCCCTCAGTACTGCCCCTCCGACAGTACGTCTCCCTCAGTACTTTCCCTCCGACAGTACATCTCCCTCAGTACTGTCCCTCCGACAGTATGTCTCCCTCCGTACTGTCCCTCCGACAGTACGTCTCCCTCAGTACTGTCCCTCCAACAGTACGGCACTCCCTCAGTACTGCCCCTCCGACAGTACGTCTCCCTCAGTACTGTCCCTCCGACAGTACGTCTCCCTCAGTACTGCCCCTCCGGCAGTACGTCTCCCTCAATACTGTCCCTCCGACAGTACGTCTCCCTCAGCACTGTCCCTCCGACAGTACGTCTCCCTCAGTACTGCCCCTCCGACAGTACGTCTCCCTCAGTACTGCCCCTCCGACAGTACGTCTCCCTCAGTACTGTCCCTCCGACAGTACGTCTCCCTCAGTACTGTCCCTCCGACAGTACGTCTCCCTCAGTACTGTCCCTCCGACAGTACGTCTCCCTCAGTACTGTCCCTCCGACAGTATGTCTCCCTCAGTACTTTCCCTCCGACAGTACATCTCCCTCAGTACTGTCCCTCCGACAGTATGTCTCCCTCCGTACTGTCCCTCCGACAGTACGTCTCCCTCAGTACTGTCCCTCCAACAGTACGGCACTCCCTCAGTACTGTCCCTCCGACAGTACGTCTTCCTCAGTACTGTCCCTCCGACAGTACGTCTCCCTCAGTACTGTCCCTCCGACAGTACGTCTCTCTCAGTACTTCCCCTCCGACAGTACGTCTCCCTCAGTACTGTCCCTCCGACAGAACGTCTCCCTCAGTACTGTCCCTCCGACAGTACGTCTCCCTCAGTACTGTCCCTCCGACAGTACGTCTCACTCAGTACTGCCCCTCCGACAGTACGTCTCCCTCAGTACTGTCCCTCCGACAGAACGTCTCCCTCAGTACTGCCCCTCCGACAGTACGTCTCCCTCAGTACTGTCCCTCCGACAGTATGTCTCCCTCCGTACTGTCCCTCCGACAGTACGTCTCCCTCAGTACTGTCCCTCCAACAGTACGGCACTCCCTCAATACTGTCCCTCTGACAGTACGGCACTCCCTCAGTACTGTCCCTCCGACAGTACGTCTCCCTCAGTACTACCCTCCGACAGTACGTCTCTCTCAGTACTGACCCTCCGACAGTACGTCTCCCTCAGTACTGTCCCTCCGACAGTACGTCTCCCTCAGTACTGTCCCTCTGACAGTACGTCTCCCTCAGTACTGCCCCTCCGACAGTACGTCTCCCTCAGTACTGCCCCTCCGACAGTACGTCTCCCTCAGTACTGTCCCTCCGACAGTACGTCTCCCTCAGTACTGCCCCTCCGACAGTACGTCTCCCTCAGTACTTTCCCTCCGACAGTACATCTCCCTCAGTACTGTCCCTCCGACAGTATGTCTCCCTCCGTACTGTCCCTCCGACAGTACGTCTCCCTCAGTACTGTCCCTCCAACAGTACGGCACTCCCTCAGTACTGCTCCTCCGACAGTACGTCTCCCTCAGTACTGTCCCTCCGACAGTACGTCTCCCTCAGTACTGCCCCTCCGGCAGTACGTCTCCCTCAGTACTGCCCCTCCGACAGTACGTCTCCCTCAGTACTTTCCCTCCGACAGTACATCTCCCTCAGTACTTTCCCTCCGACAGTACATCTCCCTCAGTACTGCCCCTCCGACAGTACGTCTCCCTCAGTACTGTCCCTCCGACAGTACATCTCCCTCAGTACTTTCCCTCCGACAGTACATCTCCCTCAGTACTGCCCCTCCGACAGTACGTCTCCCTCAGTACTGTCCCTCCGACAGTACGTCTCCCTCAGTACTGTCCCTCCGACAGTACGTCTCCCTCAGTACTGCCCCTCCGACAGTACGTCTCCCTCAATACTGCCCCTCCGACTGTGCGGCACTCCCTCAGTACTGCCGCTCCGACAGTACGTCTCCCTCAGTACTGTCCCTCCGACAGTACGTCTCCCTCAGTACTGTCCCTCCGACAGTACGTTTCCCTCAATACTGTCCCTCCGACAGTACGTCTCCCTCAGTACTGTCCCTCCGACAGTACATTTCCCTCAGTACTGTCCCTCCGACATTACGTCTCCCTCAGTACTGCCCCTCCGACAGTACGTCTCCCTCAGTACTGCCCCTCCGACAGTACGTCTCCCTCAGTACTGTCCCTCCGACAGTACGTTTCGCTCAATACTGTCCCTCCGACAGTACGTCTCCCTCAGTACTGTCCCTCCTACAGTACGTCTCCCTCAGTACTGTCCCTCCGACTGTATGTCTCCCTCAGTACTGTCCCTCCGACAGTACGTCTCCCTCAGTACTGTCCCTCCGAGAGTATGTCTCCCTCAGTACTGTCACTCCGACAGTACTTCTCCCTCAGTACTGTCCCTCCGACAGTACATCTCCCTCAGTACTGTCCCTCCGACAGTACGGCACTCCCTCAGTACTGCCCCTCCGACAGTACGGTACTCCCTCAGTACTGTCCCTCCGACAGTACGGCACTCCCTCAGTACTGCCCCTCCGACAGTACGGCTCTCCCTCAGTACTGTCCCTCCGACAGTACGTCTCCCTCAGTACTGTCCCTCCGACAGTACGTCTCCCTCAGTACTGCCCCTCCGGCAGTACGTCTCCCTCAGTACTGCCCCTCCGACAGTACGTCTCCCTCAGTACTTTCCCTCCGACAGTACGTCTCCCTCAGTACTTTCCCTCCGACAGTAAATCTCCCTCAGTACTGTCCCTCCGACAGTATGTCTCCCTCCGTACTGTCCCTCCGACAGTACGTCTCCCTCAGTACTGTCCCTCCAACAGTACGGCACTCCCTCAGTACTGTCCCTCCGACAGTACGTCTCCCTCAGTACTGTCCCTCCGACAGTGCGTCTCCCTCAGTACTTCCCCTCCGACAGTACGTCTCCCTCAGTACTGCCCCTCCGACAGTACGGCACTCCCTCAGTACTGCCCCTCCGACAGTACGTCTCCCTCAGTACTGTCCCTCCGACAGTACGTCTCCCTCAGTACTGCCCCTCCGACAGAACGTCTCCCTCAGTACTGCCCCTCCGACAGTACGTCTCCCTCAGTACTGCCCCTCCGACAGTCCGTCTCCCTCAGTACTGTCCCTCCGACAGTGCGTCTCCCTCAGTACTGCCCCTCCGACAGTCCGTCTCCCTCAGTACTGTCCCTCCAACAGTACCTCTCCCTCAGTACTGCCCCTCCGACATTACGTCTCCCTCAGTACTGCCCCTCCGACAGTCCGTCTCCCTCAGTACTGTCCCTCCGACAGTACGTCTCCCTCAGTACTGTCCCTCCGACAGTACGTCTCCCTCAGTACTGTCCCTCCGACAGTACGTCTCCCTCAGTACTGTCCCTCCGACAGTACGTCTCCCTCAGTACTGCCCCTCCGACAGTACGTCTCCCTCAGTACTGCCCCTCCGACAGTACGTCTCACTCAGTACTGTCCCTCCGACAGTACGTCTCCCTCAGTACTGTCCCTCCGACAGTACGTCTCCCTCAGTACTGCCCCTCCGACAGTACGTCTCCCTCAGTACTGTCCCTCCGACAGTACGTCTCCCTCAGTACTGCCCCTCCGACAGTGCGGCACTCCCTCAGTACTGCCCCTCCGACAGTACGTCTCCCTCAGTACTGCCTCTCCGACAGTACGTCTCCCTCAGTACTGTCCCTCCGACAGTGCGGCACTCCCTCAGTACTGTCCCTCCGACAGTACGTCTCCCTCAGTACTGCCCCTCCGACAGTACGTCTCCCTCAGTACTGTCCCTCCGACAGTACGTCTCCCTCAGTACTGCCCCTCCGACAGTACGTCTCCCTCAGTACTGTCCCTCCGACAGTACGTCTCCCTCAGTACTGTCCCTCCAACAGTACGTCTCCCTCAGTACTGCCCCTCCGACAGTACGTCTCCCTCAGTACTGTCCCTCCCACAGTACGTCTCCCTCAGTACTGTCCCTCCGACAGTACGTCTCCCTCAGTACTGTCCCTCCGACAGTACGTCTCCCTCAGTACTGCCCCTCCGACAGTACGTCTCCCTCAGTACTGCCCCTCCGACAGTACGTCTCACTCAGTACTGTCCCTCCGACAGTATGTTTCTCCCTCAGTACTGCCACTCCGACAGTCCGGCACTCCCTCAGTACTGCCCCTCCGACAGTACGTCTCCCTCAGTACTGTCCCTCCGACAGTACGTCTCCCTCAGTACTGCCCCTCCGACAGTGCGGCACTCCCTCAGTACTGCCCCTCCGACAGTACGTCTCCCTCAGTACTGCCTCTCCGACAGTACGTCTCCCTCAGTACTGTCCCTCCGACAGTGCGGCACTCCCTCAGTACTGTCCCTCCGACAGTACGTCTCCCTCAGTACTGCCCCTCCGACAGTACGTCTCCCTCAGTACTGCCCCTCCGACAGTACGTCTCCCTCAGTACTGTCCCTCCGACAGTACGTCTCCCTCAGTACTGTCACTCCGACAGTACGTCTCCCTCACTACTGCCCCTCCGACAGTACGGCACTCCCTCTGTACTGCCCCTCCGACAGTACGTCACTCCCTCAGTATTACCCCTCCGACAGTGCGGCACTCCCTCAGTACTGTCCCTCCGACAGTACGTCACTCCCTCAGTACTGTCCCTCCGACAGTACGTCTCCCTCACTACTGCCCCTCCGACAGTACGGCACTCCCTCAGTACTGCCCCTCCGACAGTACGTCACTCCCTCAGTATTACCCCTCCGACAGTACGTCTCCCTCAGTACTGTCCCTCCGACAGTACGTCTCCCTCAGTACTGCCCCTCCGACAGTACGTCTCCCTCAGTACTGTCCCTCCGACAGTACGTCTCCCTCAGTACTGCCCCTCCGACAGTACGTCTCCCTCAGTACTGTCCCTCCGACAGTACGTCTCCCTCAGTACTGTCCCTCCGACAGTACGTCTCCCTCAGTACTGCCCCTCCGACAGTACGTCTCCCTCAGTACTGTCCCTCCCACAGTACGTCTCCCTCAGTACTGTCCCTCCGACAGTACGTCTCCCTCAGTACTGTCCCTCCGACAGTACGTCTCCCTCAGTACTGCCCCTCCGACAGTACGTCTCCCTCCGTACTGACCCTCCGACAGTACGTCTCCCTCAGTACTGCCCCTCCGACAGTACGTCTCCCTCAATACTGCCCCTCCGACTGTGCGGCACTCCCTCAGTACTGCCCCTCCGACAGTACGTCTCCCTCCGTACTGCCCCTCCGACAGTACGTCTCCCTCAGTACTGTCCCTCCGACAGTACGTCTCCCTCAGTACTGTCCCTCCGACAGTACGTCTCCCTCAATACTGCCTCTCCGACAGTACGTCTCCCTCCGTACTGTCCCTCCGACAGTACGTCTCCCTCAGTAATGTCCCTCCGACATTACGTCTCCCTCAGTACTGCCCCTCCGACAGTACGTCTCCCTCAGTACTGCCCCTCCGACAGTACGTCTCCCTCAGTACTGCCCCTCCGACAGTACGTCTCCCTCAGTACTGTCCCTCCGACAGTACGTCTCCCTCAGTACTGCCCCTCCGACAGTACGTCTCCCTCAGTACTGTCCCTCCGACAGTACGTTTCCCTCAATACTGTCCCTCCGACAGTACGTCTCCCTCAGTACTGTCCCTCCTACAGTACGTCTCCCTCAGTACTGTCCCTCCGAGAGTATGTCTCCCTCAGTACTGTCCCTCCGACAGTACTTCTCCCTCAGTACTGTCCCTCCGACAGTACATCTCCCTCAGTACTGTCCCTCCGACAGTGCGGCACTCCCTCAGTACTGCCCCTCCGACAGTACGGCACTCCCTCAGTACTGTCCCTCCGACAGTACGGCACTCCCTCAGTACTGCCCCTCCGACAGTACGGCTCCCTCAATACTGCCCCTCCGACTGTGCGGCACTCCCTCAGTACTGCCGCTCCGACAGTACGTCTCCCTCAGTAATGTCCCTCCGACAGTACGTCTCCCTCAGTACTGTCCCTCCGACAGTACGGCACTCCCTCAGTACTGCCCCTCCGACAGTACGTCTCCCTCAGTACTGCCCCTCCGACAGTACGTCTCCCTCAGTACTGCCCCTCCGACAGTACGTCTCCCTCAGTACTGTCCCTCCGACAGTACGTCTCCCTCAGTACTGCCCCTCCGACAGTACGTCTCCCTCAGTACTGTCCCTCCGACAGTACGTTTCCCTCAATACTGTCCCTCCGACAGTACGTCTCCCTCAGTACTGTCCCTCCTACAGTACGTCTCCCTCAGTACTGTCCCTCCGACAGTACGTCTCCCTCAGTACTGTCCCTCCGACAGTGCGGCACTCCCTCAGTACTGCCCCTCCGACATTACGGCACTCCCTCAGTACTGTCCCTCCGACAGTACGGCTCTCCCTCAGTACTGTCCCTCCGACAGTACGTCTCCCTCAGTACTGTCCCTCCGACAGTACGTCTCCCTCAGTACTGTCCCTCCGACAGTACGTCTCCCTCAGTACTGTCCCTCCGACAGTACGTCTCCCTCAGTACTGCCCCTCCGACAGTACGTCTCCCTCAGTACTTTCCCTCCGACAGTACATCTCCCTCAGTACTGTCCCTCCGACAGTATGTCTCCCTCCGTACTGTCCCTCCGACAGTACGTCTCCCTCAGTACTGTCCCTCCAACAGTACGGCACTCCCTCAGTACTGTCCCTCCGACAGTACGTCTCCCTCAGTACTGTCCCTCCGACAGTACGTCTCCCTCAGTACTGTCCCTCCGACAGTACGTCTCCCTCAGTACTGTCCCTCCGACAGTACGTCTCCCTCAGTACTTCCCCTCCGACAGTACGTCTCCCTCAGTACTGTCCCTCCGACAGTACGTCTCCCTCAGTACTTCCCCTCCGACAGTACGTCTCTCCCTCAGTACTGTCCCTCCGACAGTACGTCTCACTCAGTACTGCCCCTCCGACAGTACGTCTCCCTCAGTACTGTCCCTCCGACAGTACGTCTCCCTCAGTACTGCCTCTCCGACAGTACGTCTCACTCAGTACTGCCCCTCCGACAGTACGTCTCCCTCAGTACTACCCTCCGACAGTACGTCTCTCTCAGTACTGACCCTCCGACAGTACGTCTCCCTCAGTACTGCCCCTCCGACAGTACGTCTCCCTCAGTACTACCCTCCGACAGTACGTCTCTCTCAGTACTGACCCTCCGACAGTACGTCTCCCTCAGTACTGCCCCTCCGACAGTACGTCTCCCTCAGTACTACCCTCCGACAGTACGTCTCCCTCAGTACTGCCTCTCCGACAGTACGTCTCACTCAGTACTGTCCCTCCGACAGTATGTTTCTCCCTCAGTACTGCCACTCCGACAGTCCGGCACTCCCTCAGTACTGCCCCTCCGACAGTACGTCTCCCTCAGTACTGTCCCTCCGACAGTACGTCTCCCTCAGTACTGCCCCTCCGACAGTGCGGCACTCCCTCAGTACTGCCCCTCCGACAGTACGTCTCCCTCAGTACTGCCTCTCCGACAGTACGTCTCCCTCAGTACTGTCCCTCCGACAGTGCGGCACTCCCTCAGTACTGTCCCTCCGACAGTACGTCTCCCTCAGTACTGCCCCTCCGACAGTACGTCTCCCTCAGTACTGTCCCTCCGACAGTACGTCTCCCTCAGTACTGTCACTCCGACAGTACGTCTCCCTCACTACTGCCCCTCCGACAGTACGGCACTCCCTCAGTACTGCCCCTCCGACAGTACGTCACTCCCTCAGTATTACCCCTCCGACAGTGCGGCACTCCCTCAGTACTGTCCCTCCGACAGTACGTCACTCCCTCAGTACTGTCCCTCCGACAGTATGTCTCCCTCACTACTGCCCCTCCGACAATACGGCACTCCCTCAGTACTGCCCCTCCGACAGTACGTCACTCCCTCAGTATTACCCCTCCGACAGTACGTCTCCCTCAGTACTGTCCCTCCGACAGTACGTCTCCCTCAGTACTGCCCCTCCGACAGTACGTCTCCCTCAGTACTGTCCCTCCGACAGTACGTCTCCCTCAGTACTGTCCCTCCGACAGTACGTCTCCCTCAGTACTGCCCCTCCGACAGTACGTCTCCCTCAGTACTGTCCCTCCCACAGTACGTCTCCCTCAGTACTGTCCCTCCGACAGTACGTCTCCCTCAGTACTGTCCCTCCGACAGTACGTCTCCCTCAGTACTGCCCCTCCGACAGTACGTCTCCCTCAGTACTGCCCCTCCGACAGTACGTCTCCCTCAGTACTGTCCCTCCGACAGTACGTCTCCCTCAGTACTGCCCCTCCGACAGTGCGGCACTCCCTCAGTACTGCCCCTCCGACAGTACGTCTCCCTCAGTACTGCCTCTCCGACAGTACGTCTCCCTCAGTACTGTCCCTCCGACAGTGCGGCACTCCCTCAGTACTGTCCCTCCGACAGTACGTCTCCCTCAGTACTGCCCCTCCGACAGTACGTCTCCCTCAGTACTGTCCCTCCGACAGTACGTCTCCCTCAGTACTGTCACTCCGACAGTACGTCTCCCTCACTACTGCCCCTCCGACAGTACGGCACTCCCTCAGTACTGCCCCTCCGACAGTACGTCACTCCCTCAGTATTACCCCTCCGACAGTGCGGCACTCCCTCAGTACTGTCCCTCCGACAGTACGTCACTCCCTCAGTACTGTCCCTCCGACAGTACGTCTCCCTCACTACTGCCCCTCCGACAGTACGGCACTCCCTCAGTACTGCCCCTCCGACAGTACGTCACTCCCTCAGTATTACCCCTCCGACAGTACGTCTCCCTCAGTACTGTCCCTCCGACAGTACGTCTCCCTCAGTACTGCCCCTCCGACAGTACGTCTCCCTCAGTACTGTCCCTCCGACAGTACGTCTCCCTCAGTACTGTCCCTCCGACAGTACGTCTCCCTCAGTACTGCCCCTCCGACAGTACGTCTCCCTCAGTACTGTCCCTCCCACAGTACGTCTCCCTCAGTACTGTCCCTCCGACAGTACGTCTCCCTCAGTACTGTCCCTCCGACAGTACGTCTCCCTCAGTACTGCCCCTCCGACAGTACGTCTCCCTCCGTACTGCCCCTCCGACAGTACGTCTCCCTCAGTACTGCCCCTCCGACAGTACGTCTCCCTCAATACTGCCCCTCCGACTGTGCGGCACTCCCTCAGTACTGCCCCTCCGACAGTACGTCTCCCTCCGTACTGCCCCTCCGACAGTACGTCTCCCTCAGTACTGTCCCTCCGACAGTACGTCTCCCTCAGTACTGTCCCTCCGACAGTACGTCTCCCTCAATACTGCCTCTCCGACAGTACGTTTCCCTCAATACTGTCCCTCCGACAGTACGTCTCCCTCAGTAATGTCCCTCCGACATTACGTCTCCCTCAGTACTGCCCCTCCGACAGTACGTCTCCCTCAGTACTGCCCCTCCGACAGTACGTCTCCCTCAGTACTGCCCCTCCGACAGTACGTCTCCCTCAGTACTGTCCCTCCGACAGTACGTCTCCCTCAGTACTGCCCCTCCGACAGTACGTCTCCCTCAGTACTGTCCCTCCGACAGTACGTTTCCCTCAATACTGTCCCTCCGACAGTACGTCTCCCTCAGTACTGTCCCTCCTACAGTACGTCTCCCTCAGTACTGTCCCTCCGAGAGTATGTCTCCCTCAGTACTGTCCCTCCGACAGTACTTCTCCCTCAGTACTGTCCCTCCGACAGTACATCTCCCTCAGTACTGTCCCTCCGACAGTGCGGCACTCCCTCAGTACTGCCCCTCCGACAGTACGGCACTCCCTCAGTACTGTCCCTCCGACAGTACGGCACTCCCTCAGTACTGCCCCTCCGACAGTACGGCTCCCTCAATACTGCCCCTCCGACTGTGCGGCACTCCCTCAGTACTGCCGCTCCGACAGTACGTCTCCCTCAGTAATGTCCCTCCGACATTACGTCTCCCTCAGTACTGCCCCTCCGACAGTACGTCTCCCTCAGTACTGCCCCTCCGACAGTACGTCTCCCTCAGTACTGCCCCTCCGACAGTACGTCTCCCTCAGTACTGCCCCTCCGACAGTACGTCTCCCTCAGTACTGCCCCTCCGACAGTACGTCTCCCTCAGTACTGTCCCTCCTACAGTACGTCTCCCTCAGTACTGTCCCTCCGACAGTACGTCTCCCTCCGTACTGTCCCTCCGAGAGTATGTCTCCCTCAGTACTGTCCCTCCGACAGTACTTCTCCCTCAGTACTGTCCCTCCGACAGTACATCTCCCTCAGTACTGTCCCTCCGACAGTGCGGCACTCCCTCAGTACTGCCCCTCCGACATTACGGCACTCCCTCAGTACTGTCCCTCCGACAGAACGTCTCCCTCAGTACTGTCCCTCCGACAGTACGTCTCCCTCAGTACTGTCCCTCCGACAGTACGTCTCACTCAGTACTGTCCCTCCGACAGAACGTCTCCCTCAGCACTGACCCTCCGACAGTACGTCTCCCTCAGTACTGTCCCTCCGACAGAACGTCTCCCTCAGCACTGACCCTCCGACAGTACGTCTCCCTCAGTACTACCCTCCGACAGTACGTCTCTCTCAGTACTGACCCTCCGACAGTACGTCTCCCTCAGTACTGTCCCTCCGACAGTACGTCTCCCTCAGTACTGCCCCTCCGACAGTACGTCTCCCTCAGTACTGCCCCTCCGACAGTACGTCTCCCTCAGTACTGCCCCTCCGACAGTACGTCTCCCTCAGTACTGTCCCTCCGACAGTACGTCTCCCTCAGTACTGCCCCTCCGACAGTACATCTCCCTCAGTACTGTCCCTCCGACAGTACGTCTCTCTCAGTACTGTCCCTCCGACAGTACGTCTCCCTCAGTACTGCCCCTCCGACAGAACGTCTCCCTCAGTACTGTCCCTCCGACAGTACGTCTCCCTCAGTACTGCCCCTCCAACAGTACGTCTCCCTCAGTACTGCCACTCCGACAGTACGGCACTCCCTCAGTACTGCCCCTCCGACAGTACGTCTCCCTCAGTACTGTCCCTCCGACAGTACGTCTCCCTCAGTACTGCCCCTCCGGCAGTACGTCTCCCTCAGTACTGTCCCTCCGACAGTACGTCTCCCTCAGTACTGCCCCTCCAACAGTACGTCTCCCTCAGTACTGCCCCTCCGACAGTGCGGCACTCCCTCAGTACTGTCCCTCCGACAGTACGTCTCCCTAAGTACTGTCCCTCCGACAGTACGTCTCCCTCAGTACTGCCCCTCCGACAGTACGTCTCCCTAAGTACTGCCCCTCCGACAGTACGGCACTCCCTCAGTACTGCCCCTCCGACAGTACGGCACTCCCTCAGTACTGCCCCTCCGACAGTACGTCTCCCTCAGTACTGCCCCTCCGACAGTACGTCTCCCTCAGTGCTCCCCCTCCGACAGTACGGCACTCCCTCAAAACTGCCCCTCCGACAGTACGTCTCCCTCAGTACTGTTCCTCCGACAGTATGTTTCCCTCAATACTGTCCCTCCGACAGTACGTCTCCCTCAGTACTGTCCCTCCGACAGTACGTCTCCCTCAGTACTGTCCCTCCGACAGTACGTCTCCCTCAGTACTGTCCCTCCGACAGTACGTCTCCCTCAGTACTGCCCCTCCGACAGTACGTCTCCCTCAGTACTTTCCCTCCGACAGTACGTCTCCCTCAGTACTGTCCCTCCGACAGTACGTCTCCCTCCGTACTGTCCCTCCGACAGTACGTCTCCCTCAGTACTGTCCCTCCAACAGTACGGCACTCCCTCAGTACTGCCCCTCCGACAGTACGTCTCCCTCAGTACTGTCCCTCCGACAGTACGTCTCCCTCAGTACTGCCCCTCCGACAGTACGTCTCCCTCAGTACTGTCCCTCCGACAGTACGTCTCCCTCAGCACTGCCCATCCGACAGTACGTCTCCCTCAGTACTGTCCCTCCGAAAGTACGTCTCCCTCAGTACTGTCCCTCCGACAGTACGTCTCCCTCAGTACAGTCCCTCCGACAGTACGTCTCCCTCAGTACTGCCCCTCCGACAGTACGTCTCCCTCAGTACTGCCCCTCCGACAGTACGTCTCCCTCAGTACTGCCCCTCCGACAGTACGTCTCCCTCAGTACTGTCCCTCCGACAGTACGTCTCCCTCAGTACTGTCCCTCTGACAGTACGTCTCCCTCAGTACTACCCCTCCGACAGTACGTCTCCCTCAGTACTGTCCCTCCGACAGTACGGCACTCCCTCAGTACTGCCCCTCCGACAATACGTCTCCCTCAGTACTGCCCCTCCGACAGTACGGCCCTCCCTCAGTACTGCCCCTCCAACAGTACGTCTCCCTCAGTACTGCCCCTCCAACAGTACGTCTCCCTCAGTACTGCCCCTCCAACAGTACATCTCCCTCAGTACTGTCCCTCCGACAGTACGGCACTCCCTCAGTACTGTCCCTCCGACAGTACGTCTCTCCCTCAGTACTGTCCCTCCGACAGTACGTCTCCCTCAGTACTGCCCCTCCGACAGTACGTCTCCCTCAGTACTGCCCCTCCGACAGTACGTCTCCCTCAGTACTGCCCCTCCGACAGTACGTCTCCCTCAGTACTGCCCCTCCGACAGTACGTCTCCCTCAGTACTGCCCCTCCGACAGTACGTCTCCCTCAGTACTGCCCCTCCGACAGTAGGTCTCCCTCAGTACTGCCCCTCCGACAGTACGGCACTCCCTCAGTACTGTCCCTCCGACAGTACGGCACTCCCTCAGTACTGTCCCTCCGACAGTACGGCACTCCCTCAGTACTGTCCCTCCGACAGTACGTCTCCCTCAGTACTGCCCCTCCGACAGTACGTCACTCCCTCAGTACTGTCCCTCCGACAGTACGGCACTCCCTCAGTACTGCCCCTCCAGCAGTACGTCTCCCTCAGTACTGCCCCTCCGATAGTACGTCTCCCTCAGTACTGCCTCTCCGACAGTACGTCTCCCTCAGTACTGCCCCTCCGACAGTACGTCACTCCCTCAGTACTGTCCCTCCGACAGTACGTCTCCCTCAGTACTGTCCCTCCGACAGTACGTCTCCCTCAGTATTGCCCCTCCGACAGAACGTCTCCCTCAGTACTGTCCCTCCGACAGTACGTCTCCCTCAGTACTGTCCCTCCGACAGAACGTCTCCCTCAGTACTGTCCCTCCGACAGTACGTCTCCCTCAGTATTGCCCCTCCGACAGTACATCTCCCTCAGTACTGTCCCTCCGACAGTACGTCTCCCTCAGTACTGCCCCTCCGACAGCACGGCACTCCCTCAGTACTGTCCCTCCGACAGTACGTCTCCCTCAGTACTGTCCCTCCGACAGTAAGTCTCCCTCAGTACTGTCCCTCCGACAGTACGTCTCCCTCAGTACTGCCCCTCCGACAGTACGTCTCCCTCAGTACTGCCCCTCCGACAGTACGTCTCCCTCAGTACTGCCCCTCCGACAGTACGTCTCCCTCAGTACTGCCCCTCCGACAGTACGGCACTCCCTCAGTACTGTCCCTCCGACAGTACGTCTCCCTCAGTACTGTCCCACCGACAGTACGTCTCCCTCAGTACTGCCCCTCCGACAGTACGTCTCCCTCAGTACTGCCCCTCCGACAGTACGTCTCCCTCAGTACTGCCCCTCCGACAGTACGTCTCCCTCAGTACTGTCCCTCCGACAGTACGTCTCCCTCAGTACTGCCCCTCCGACAGTACGTCTCCCTCAGTACTGCCCCTCCGACAGTACGGCACTCCCTCAGTACTGTCCCTCCGACAGTACGTCTCCCTCAGTACTGTCCCTCCGACAGTAAGTCTCCCTCAGTACTGTCCCTCCGACAGTACGTCTCCCTCAGTACTGCCCCTCCGACAGTACGTCTCCCTCAGTACTGCCCCTCCGACAGTACGTCTCCCTCAGTACTGCCCCTCCGACAGTACGTCTCCCTCAGTACTGTCCCTCCGACAGGACGGCACTCCCTCAGTACTGTCCCTCCGACAGTACGGCACTCCCTCAGCACTGTCCCTCCGACAGTACGTCTCCCTCAGTACTGTCCCTCCGACAGTACGTCTCCCTCAGTACTGCCCCTCCGACAGTACATCTCCCTCAGTACTGTCCCTCCGACAGTACATCTCCCTCAGTACTGTCCCTCCGACAGTACGTCTCCCTCAGTACTGCCCCTCCGACAGTACGTCTCCCTCAGTACTGTCCCTCC
This sequence comes from Pristiophorus japonicus, assembly GCF_044704955.1. Taxonomy (NCBI): domain Eukaryota; kingdom Metazoa; phylum Chordata; class Chondrichthyes; family Pristiophoridae; genus Pristiophorus; species Pristiophorus japonicus. The sequence goes on along the minus strand of NW_027251243.1, from coordinate 18,047 downwards.
GACAGTACGTCTCCCTCAGTACTGCCCCTCCGACAGTCCGTCTCCCTCAGTACTGTCCCTCCGACAGTACGTCACTCCCTCAGTACTGCCCCTCCGGCAGTACGTCTCCCTCAGTACTGCCCCTCCGACATTACGTCTCCCTCAGTACTGTCCCTCCGACAGTACGTCTCCCTCAGTACTGTCCCTCCGACAGTACGTCTCCCTCAGTACTGTCCCTCCGACAGTACGTCTCCCTCAGTACTGCCCCTCCAACAGTACATCTCCCTCAGTACTGCCCCTCCGAAAGTACGGCACTCCCTCAGTACTGTCCCTCCGACAGTACGTCTCTCCCTCAGTACTGTCCCTCCGACAGTACGTCTCCCTCAGGACTGCCCCTCCGACAGTACGTCTCCCTCAGTACTGCCCCTCCGACAGTACGTCTCCCTCAGTACTGCCCCTCCGACAGTACGTCTCCCTCAGTACTGCCCCTCCGACAGTACATCTCCCTCAGTACTGTCCCTCCGACAGTACGTCTCCCTCAGTACTGCCCCTCCGACAGTACGTCTCCCTCAGTACTGCCCCTCCGACAGTACGTCTCCCTCAGTACTGCCCCTCCGACAGTACGGCACTCCCTCAGTACTGTCCCTCCGACAGTACGGCACTCCCTCAGTACTGTCCCTCCGACAGTACGGCACTCCCTCAGTACTGTCCCTCCGACAGTACGTCTCCCTCAGTACTGCCCCTCCGACAGTACGTCACTCCCTCAGTACTGTCCCTCCGACAGTACGGCACTCCCTCAGTACTGCCCCTCCAGCAGTACGTCTCCCTCAGTACTGCCTCTCCGACAGTACGTCTCCCTCAGTACTGCCTCTCCGACAGTACGTCTCCCTCAGTACTGCCCCTCCGACAGTACGTCTCCCTCAGTACTGCCCCTCCGACAGTACGTCTCCCTCAGTACTGCCTCTCCGACAGTACGTCTCCCTCAGTACTGCCCCTCCGACAGTACGTCCCCTCAGTACTGTCCCTCCGAAAGTACGTCTCCCTCAGTACTGCCCCTCCGACAGTACGTCTCCCTCAGTACTGCCCCTCCGAAAGTACGGCACTCCCTCAGTACTGTCCCTCCGACAGTACGTCTCCCTCAGTACTGTCCCTCCGACAGTACGTCTCCCTCAGTACTGCCCCTCCGACAGTACGTCTCCCTCAGTACTGCCCCTCCGACAGTACGTCTCCCTCAGTACTGTCCCTCCGACAGTACGTCTCCCTCAGTACTGCTCCTCCGACAGTACGTCTCCCTCAGTACTGTCCCTCCGACAGTACGTCTCTCCCTCAGTACTGTCCCTCCGACAGTACATCTCCCTCAGTACTTCCCCTCCGACAGTACGTCACTCCCTCAGTACTGTCCCTCCGACAGTACGGCACTCCCTCAGTACTGCCCCTCCGGCAGTACGTCTCCCTCAGTACTGTCCCTCCGACAGTACGTCTCCCTCAGTACTGCCCCTCCGACAGTACGTCTCCCTCAGTACTGCCCCTGCGACAGGACGTCTCTCCCTCAGTACTGCCCCTCCGACAGTACGTCTCCCTCAGTACTGCCCCTCCGACAGTACGTCTCCCTCAGTACTGTCCCTCCGACAGTACGGCACTCCCTCAGTACTGCCCCTCCGACAATACGGCACTCCCTCAGTACTGTCCCTCCAACAGTACGTCTCCCTCAGTACTGCCCCTCCAACAGAACGTCTCCCTCAGTACTGCCCCTCCAACAGTACGTCTCCCTCAGTACTGTCCCTCCGACAGTACGTCTCCCTCAGTACTGCCCCTCCGACAGTACATCTCCCTCAGTACTGTCCCTCCGACAGTACGTCTCCCTCAGTACTGCCCCTCCGACAGTACGTCTCCCTCAGTACTGTCCCTCCGACAGTACGTCTCCCTCAGTACAGCCCCTCCGACAGTACGTCTCCCTCAGTACTGCCCCTCCGACAGTACGTCTCCCTCAGTACTGTCCCTCCGAAAGTACGTCTCCCTCAGTACTGTCCCTCCGACAGTACGTCTCCCTCAGTACTGTCCCTCCGACAGTACGTCTCCCTCAGTACTGTCCCTCCGACAGTACGTCTCCCTCAGTACTGTCCCTCCGACAGTACGTCTCCCTCAGTACTGCCCCTCCGACAGTACGTCTCCCTCAGTACTGTCCCTCCGACAGTACGTCTCCCTCAGTACTGCCCCTCCGACAGTACGTCTCCCTCAGTACTGTCCCTCTGACAGTACGTCTCCCTCAGTACTGCCCCTCGGACAGTACGTCTCCCTCAGTACTGTCCCTCCGAAAGTACGTCTCCCTCAGTACTGTCCCTCCGACAGTACGTCTCCCTCAGTACAGTCCCTCCGACAGTACGTCTCCCTCAGTACTGCCCCTCCGACAGTACGTCTCCCTCAGTACTGCCCCTCCGACAGTGCGGCACTCCCTCAGTACTGTCCCTCTGACAGTACGTCTCCCTCAGTACTGCCCCTCCGACAGTACGTCTCCCTCAGTACTGTCTCTCCGACAGTACGTCTCCCTCAGTACTGCCCCTCCGACAGTGCGGCACTCCCTCAGTACTGTCCCTCCGACAGTACGGCACTCCCTCAGTACTGCCCCTCCGATAGTACGTCTCCCTCAGTACTGTCCCTCCGACAGTACGTCTCCCTCAGTATTGCCCCTCCGACAGAACGTCTCCCTCAGTACTGTCCCTCCGACAGTACGTCTCCCTCAGTACTGTCCCTCCGACAGTACGTCTCCCTCAGTACTGCCCCTCCGACAGTACGTCACTCCCTCAGTACTGTCCCTCCGACAGTACGTCTCCCTCAGTACTGTCCCTCCGAAAGTACGTCTCCCTCAGTATGCCCCTCCGACATTGCGGCACTCCCTCAGTACTGTCCCTCCGACAGTACGTCTCCCTCAGTACTGCCCCTCCGACAGTACGTCTCCCTCAGTACTGTCCCTCCGACAGTACGTCTCCCTCAGTACTGCCCCTCCGACAGTACGTCTCCCTCAGTACTGTCCCTCCGACAGAACGTCTCCCTCAGTACTGTCCCTCCGACAGAACGTCTCCCTCAGTACTGTCCCTCCGACAGTACGTCTCCCTCAGTACTGCCCCTCCGACAGTACGTCTCCCTCAGTACTGTCCCTCCGACAGTACGTCTCCCTCAGTATTGCCCCTCCGACAGTACATCTCCCTCAGTACTGTCCCTCCGACAGTACGTCTCCCTCAGTACTGCCCCTCCGACAGCACGGCACTCCCTCAGTACTGTCCCTCCGACAGTACGTCTCCCTCAGTACTGTCCCTCCGACAGTAAGTCTCCCTCAGTACTGTCCCTCCGACAGTACGTCTCCCTCAGTACTGCCCCTCCGACAGTACGTCTCCCTCAGTACTGTCCCTCCGACAGTACGGCACTCCCTCAGTACTGTCCCTCCGACAGTACGGCACTCCCTCAGCACTGTCCCTCCGACAGTACGTCTCCCTCAGTACTGTACCTCCGACAGTACGTCTCCCTCAGTACTGCCCCTTCGACAGTACATCTCCCTCAGTACTGTCCCTCCGACAGTACATCTCCCTCAGTACTGTCCCTCCGACAGTACATCTCCCTCAGTACTGCCCCTCCGACAGTACGTCTCCCTCAGTACTGCCCCTCCGACAGTACGTCTCCCTCAGTACTGTCCCTCCGACAGTACGTCTCCCTCAGTACTGCCCCTCCGACAGTACGTCTCCCTCAGTACTGTCCCTCCGACAGTACGTCACTCCCTCAGTACTGCCCCTCCGCCAGTCCGTCTCCCTCAGTACTGTCCCTCCGACAGTACGTCACTCCCTCAGTACTGCCCCTCCGGCAGTACGTCTCCCTCAGTACTGTCCCTCCGACAGTACGTCACTCCCTCAGTACTGCCCCTCCGACAGTCCGTCTCCCTCAGTACTGTCCCTCCGACAGTACGTCACTCCCTCAGTACTGCCCCTCCGACAGTCCGTCTCCCTCAGTACTGTCCCTCCGACAGTACGTCACTCCCTCAGTACTGCCCCTCCGGCAGTACGTCTCCCTCAGTACTGCCCCTCCGACAGTACGTCTCCCTCAGTACTGTCCCTCCGACAGTACGTCTCCCTCAGTACTGTCCCTCCGACAGTACGTCTCCCTCAGTACTGTCCCTCCGACAGTACGTCTCCCTCAGTACTGCCCCTCCGGCAGTACGTCTCCCTCAGTACTGCCCCTCCGACAGTACGTCTCCCTCAGTACTGTCCCTCCGAAAGTACGTCTCCCTCATTACTGTCCCTCCGACAGTACGTCTCCCTCTGTACTGACCCTCCGACAGAACGTCTCCCTCAGTACTGTCCCTCCGACAGTACGTCTCCCTCTGTACTGACCCTCCGACAGAACGTCTCCCTCAGTACTGCCCCTCCGACAGTACGTCTCCCTCTGTACTGACCCTCCGACAGAACGTCTCCCTCAGTACTGCCCCTCCGACAGTACGTCACTCCCTCAGTACTGCCCCTCCGACAGTACGGCACTCCCTCAGTACTGTCCCTCCGACAGAACGTCTCCCTCAGTACTGCCCCTCCGGCAGTACGTCTCCCTCAGTACTGTCCCTCCGACAGTACGTCACTCCCTCAGTACTGCCCCTCCGACAGTACGGCACTCCCTCAGTACTGCCCCTCCGGCAGTACGTCTCCTCAGTACTGTCCCTCCGACAGTACGTCACTCCCTCAGTACTGTCCCTCCGACAGTACGGCACTCCCTCAGTACTGTCCCTCCGACAGTACGTCTCCCTCAGTACTGCCCCTCCGGCAGTACGTCTCCCTCAGTACTGTCCCTCCGACAGTACGTCTCCCTCAGTACTGCCCCTCCGACAGTACGTCTCCCTCAGTACTGCCCCTGCGACAGGACGTCTCTCCCTCATTACTGTCCCTCCGAAAGTACGTCTCCCTCAGTACTGTCCCTCCGACAGTACGTCTCCCTCAGTACTGTCCCTCCGACAGTACGTCTCCCTCAGTACTGTCCCTCCGACAGTACGTCTCCCTCAGTACTGTCCCTCCGACATTGCGGCACTCCCTCAGTACTGCCCCTCCGACAGTACGTCTCCCTCAGTACTGTCCCTCCGACAGTACGTCTCCCTCAGCACTGCCCCTCCGACAGTACGTCTCTCCCTCAGTACTGCCCCTCCGACAATACGTCTCTCCCTCAGTACTGCCCCTCCGAAAGTACGGCACTCCCTCAGTACTGTCCCTCCGACAGTACGTCTCTCCCTCAGTACTGTCCCTCCGACAGTACGTCTCCCTCAGTACTGCCCCTCCGACAGTACGTCTCCCTCAGTACTGCCCCTCCGACAGTACGTCTCCCTCAGTACTGTCCCTCCGACAGTACGTCTCCCTCAGTACTGCCCCTCCGACAGTGCGGCACTCCCTCAGTACTGCCCCTCCGACAGTACGTCTCCCTCAGTACTGCCCCTCCGACAGTACGTCTCCCTCAGTACTGCCCCTCCGACAGTACGTCTCCCTCAGTACTGCCCCTCCGACAGTACGGCACTCCCTCAGTACTGTCCCTCCGACAGTACGGCATTCCCTCAGTACTGTCCCTCCGACAGTACGTCTCCCTCAGTACTGCCCCTCCGACAGTACGTCACTCCCTCAGTACTGTCCCTCCGACAGTACGTCTCCCTCAGTACTGTCCCTCCGACAGTACGTCTCCCTCAGTACTGCCCCTCCGACAGTACGGCACTCCCTCAGTACTGTCCCTCCGACAGTACGGCACTCCCTCAGTACTGTCCCTCCGACAGTACGTCTCCCTCAGTAATGCCCCTCCGACAGTACGTCACTCCCTCAGTACTGTCCCTCCGACAGTACGGCACTCCCTCAGTACTGCCTCTCCGACAGTACGTCTCCCTCAGTACTGCCCCTCCGACAGAACGTCTCCCTCAGTACTGTCCCTCCGACAGTACGTCTCCCTCAGTATTGCCCCTCCGACAGTACATCTCCCTCAGTACTGTCCCTCCGACAGTACGTCTCCCTCAGCACTGCCCCTCCGACAGTACGTCTCCCTCAGTACTGCCCCTCCGACAGCACGGCACTCCCTCAGTACTGTCCCTCCGACAGTACGTCTCCCTCAGTACTGCCCCTCCGACAGCACGGCACTCCCTCAGTACTGTCCCTCCGACAGTACGTCTCCCTCAGTACTGCCCCTCCGACAGTACGTCTCCCTCAGTACTGTCCCTCCGACAGTACGGCACTCCCTCAGTACTGTCCCTCCGACAGTACGGCACTCCCTCAGCACTGTCCCTCCGACAGTACGTCTCCCTCAGTACTGTCCCTCCGACAGTACGTCTCCCTCAGTACTGCCCCTCCAACAGTACATCTCCCTCAGTACTGCCCCTCCGAAAGTACGGCACTCCCTCAGTACTGTCCCTCCGACAGTACGTCTCTCCCTCAGTACTGTCCCTCCGACAGTACGTCTACCTCAGTACTGCCCCTCCGACAGTACGTCTCCCTCAGTACTGCCCCTCCGACAGTACGTCTCCCTCAGTACTGCCCCTCCGACAGTACGTCTCCCTCAGTACTGCCCCTCCGACAGTACATCTCCCTCAGTACAGCCCCTCCGACAGTACGTCTCCCTCAGTACTGCCCCTCCGACAGTACGTCTCCCTCAGTACTGCCCCTCCGACAGTACGGCACTCCCTCAGTACTGTCCCTCCGACAGTACGGCACTCCCTCAGTACTGTCCCTCCGACAGTACGGCACTCCCTCAGTACTGTCCCTCCGACAGTACGTCTCCCTCAGTACTGCCCCTCCGACAGTACGTCTCCCTCAGTACTGTCCCTCCGACAGTACGGCACTCCCTCAGTACTGTCCCTCCGACAGTACGGCACTCCCTCAGCACTGTCCCTCCGACAGTACGTCTCCCTCAGTACTGTCCCTCCGACAGTACGTCTCCCTCAGTACTGCCCCTCCGACAGTACATCTCCCTCAGTACTGCCCCTCCGACATTGCGGCACTCCCTCAGTACTTCCCCTCCGACAGTACGTCTCCCTCAGTACTGTCCCTCCGACAGTACGTCTCCCTCAGTACTGCCCCTCCGACAGTACGTCTCCCTCAGTACTGCCCCTCCGACAGTACGTCTCCCTCAGTACTGCCCCTCCGACAGTACGTCTCCCTCAGTACTGCCCCTCCGACAGTACATCTCCCTCAGTACTGTCCCTCCGACAGTACGTCTCCCTCAGTACTGCCCCTCCGACAGTACGTCTCCCTCAGTACTGCCCCTCCGACAGTACGTCTCCCTCAGTACTGCCCCTCCGACAGTACATCTCCCTCAGTACTGTCCCTCCGACAGTACGTCTCCCTCAGTACTGCCCCTCCGACAGTACGTCTCCCTCAGTACTGCCCCTCCGACAGTACGTCTCCCTCAGTACTGCCCCTCCGACAGTACGGCACTCCCTCAGTACTGTCCCTCCGACAGTACGGCACTCCCTCAGTACTGTCCCTCCGACAGTACGGCACTCCCTCAGTACTGCCCCTCCGACAGTACGTCTCCCTCAGTACTGCCCCTCCGACAGTACGTCACTCCCTCAGTACTGTCCCTCCGACAGTACGGCACTCCCTCAGTACTGCCCCTCCAGCAGTACGTCTCCCTCAGTACTGCCTCTCCGACAGTACGTCTCCCTTAGTACTGCCCCTCCGACAGAACGTCTCCCTCAGTACTGTCCCTCCGACAGTACGTCTCCCTCAGCACTGCCCCTCCGACAGTACGTCTCCCTCAGTACTGTCCCTCCGACAGTACGTCTCCCTCAGTATTGCCCCTCCAACAGTACATCTCCCTCAGTACTGTCCCTCCGACAGTACGTCTCCCTCAGCACTGCCCCTCCGACAGTACGTCTCCCTCAGTACTGCCCCTCCGACAGCACGGCACTCCCTCAGTACCGTCCCTCCGACAGTACCTCTCCCTCAGTACTGCCCCTCCGACAGCACGGCACTCCCTCAGTACTGTCCCTCCGACAGTACGTCTCCCTTTGTACTGCCCCTCCGACAGTACGTCTCCCTCAGTACTGTCCCTCCGACAGTACGGCACTCCCTCAGTACTGTCCCTCCGACAGTACGGCACTCCCTCAGCACTGTCCCTCCGACAGTACGTCTCCCTCAGTACTGTCCCTCCGACAGTACGTCTCCCTCAGTACTGTCCCTCCGACAGTACGTCTCCCTCAGTACTGTCCCTCCGACAGTACGTCTCCCTCAGTACTGCCCCTCCGACATTGCGGCACTCCCTCAGTACTGCCCCTCCGACAGTACGTCTCCCTCAGTACTGTCCCTCCGACAGTACGTCTCCCTCAGCACTGCCCCTCCGACAGTACGTCTCTCCCTCAGTACTGCCTTTCCGACAATACGTCTCTCCCTCAGTACTGCCCCTCCGACAGTACGTCTCCCTCAGTACTGTCCCTCCGACAGTACGTCTCCCTCAGTACTGCCCCTCCAACAGTACGGCCCTCCCTCAGTACTGCCCCTCCAACAGTACGTCTCCCTCAGTACTGCCCCTCCAACAGTACGTCTCCCTCAGTACAGCCCCTCCAACAGTACATCTCCCTCAGTACTGCCCCTCCGAAAGTACGGCACTCCCTCAGTACTGTCCCTCCGACAGTACGTCTCTCCCTCAGTACTGTCCCTCCGACAGTACGTCTCCCTCAGTACTGCCCCTCCGACAGTACGTCTCCCTCAGTACTGCCCCTCCGACAGTACGTCTCCCTCAGTACTGTCCCTCCGACAGTACGTCTCCCTCAGTACTGCCCCTCCGACAGTACGTCTCCCTCAGTACTGCCCCTCCGACAGTACGTCTCCCTCAGTACTGCCCCTCCGACAGTACATCTCCCTCAGTACTGTCCCTCCGACAGTACGTCTCCCTCAGTACTGTCCCTCCGACAGTACGTCTCCCTCAGTACTGCCCCTCCGACAGTACGTCTCCCTCAGTACTGCCCCTCCGACAGTACGGCACTCCCTCAGTACTGTCCCTCCGACAGTACGGCACTCCCTCAGTACTGTCCCTCCGACAGTACGGCACTCCCTCAGTACTGCCCCTCCGACAGTACGTCTCCCTCAGTACTGCCCCTCCGACAGTACGTCACTCCCTCAGTACTGTCCCTCCGACAGTACGGCACTCCCTCAGTACTGCCCCTCCGACAGTACATCTCCCTCAGTACTGTCCCTCCGACAGTACGTCTCCCTCAGTACTGTCCCTCCGACAGTACGTCTCCCTCAGTACTGCCCCTCCGACAGTACGTCTCCCTCAGTACTGCCCCTCCGACAGCACGGCACTCCCTCAGTACTGTCCCTCCGACAGTACGTCTCCCTCAGTACTGCCCCTCCGACAGCACGGCACTCCCTCAGTACTGTCCCTCCGACAGTACGTCTCCCTTTGTACTGCCCCTCCGACAGTACGTCTCCCTCAGTACTGTCCCTCCGACAGTACGGCACTCCCTCAGCACTGTCCCTCCGACAGTACGTCTCCCTCAGTACTGTCCCTCCGACAGTACGTCTCCCTCAGTACTGCCCCTCCAACAGTACATCTCCCTCAGTACTGCCCCTCCGAAAGTACGGCACTCCCTCAGTACTGTCCCTCCGACAGTACGTCTCCCTTTGTACTGCCCCTCCGACAGTACGTCTCCCTCAGTACTGTCCCTCCGACAGTACGGCACTCCCTCAGTACTGTCCCTCCGACAGTACGGCACTCCCTCAGCACTGTCCCTCCGACAGTACGTCTCCCTCAGTACTGTCCCTCCGACAGTACGTCTCCCTCAGTACTGTCCCTCCGACAGTACGTCTCCCTCAGTACTGTCCCTCCGACAGTACGTCTCCCTCAGTACTGCCCCTCCGACATTGCGGCACTCCCTCAGTACTGCCCCTCCGACAGTACGTCTCCCTCAGTACTGTCCCTCCGACAGTACGTCTCCCTCAGCACTGCCCCTCCGACAGTACGTCTCTCCCTCAGTACTGCCTTTCCGACAATACGTCTCTCCCTCAGTACTGCCCCTCCGACAGTACGTCTCCCTCAGTACTGTCCCTCCGACAGTACGTCTCCCTCAGTACTGCCCCTCCAACAGTACGGCCCTCCCTCAGTACTGCCCCTCCAACAGTACGTCTCCCTCAGTACTGCCCCTCCAACAGTACGTCTCCCTCAGTACAGCCCCTCCAACAGTACATCTCCCTCAGTACTGCCCCTCCGAAAGTACGGCACTCCCTCAGTACTGTCCCTCCGACAGTACGTCTCTCCCTCAGTACTGTCCCTCCGACAGTACGTCTCCCTCAGTACTGCCCCTCCGACAGTACGTCTCCCTCAGTACTGCCCCTCCGACAGTACGTCTCCCTCAGTACTTTCCCTCCGACAGTACGTCTCCCTCAGTACTGCCCCTCCGACAGTACGTCTCCCTCAGTACTGCCCCTCCGACAGTACGTCTCCCTCAGTACTACCCCTCCGACAGTACATCTCCCTCAGTACTGTCCCTCCGACAGTACGTCTCCCTCAGTACTGTCCCTCCGACAGTACGTCTCCCTCAGTACTGCCCCTCCGACAGTACGTCTCCCTCAGTACTGCCCCTCCGACAGTACGGCACTCCCTCAGTACTGTCCCTCCGACAGTACGGCACTCCCTCAGTACTGTCCCTCCGACAGTACGGCACTCCCTCAGTACTGCCCCTCCGACAGTACGTCTCCCTCAGTACTGCCCCTCCGACAGTACGTCACTCCCTCAGTACTGTCCCTCCGACAGTACGGCACTCCCTCAGTACTGCCCCTCCGACAGTACATCTCCCTCAGTACTGTCCCTCCGACAGTACGTCTCCCTCAGTACTGTCCCTCCGACAGTACGTCTCCCTCAGTACTGCCCCTCCGACAGTACGTCTCCCTCAGTACTGCCCCTCCGACAGCACGGCACTCCCTCAGTACTGTCCCTCCGACAGTACGTCTCCCTCAGTACTGCCCCTCCGACAGCACGGCACTCCCTCAGTACTGTCCCTCCGACAGTACGTCTCCCTTTGTACTGCCCCTCCGACAGTACGTCTCCCTCAGTACTGTCCCTCCGACAGTACGGCACTCCCTCAGCACTGTCCCTCCGACAGTACGTCTCCCTCAGTACTGTCCCTCCGACAGTACGTCTCCCTCAGTACTGCCCCTCCAACAGTACATCTCCCTCAGTACTGCCCCTCCGAAAGTACGGCACTCCCTCAGTACTGTCCCTCCGACAGTACGTCTCTCCCTCAGTACTGTCCCTCCGACAGTACGTCTACCTCAGTACTGCCCCTCCGACAGTACGTCTCCCTCAGTACTGCCCCTCCGACAGTACGTCTCCCTCAGTACTGCCCCTCCGACAGTACGTCTCCCTCAGTACTGCCCCTCCGACAGTACGGCACTCCCTCAGTACTGTCCCTCCGACAGTACGGCACTCCCTCAGTACTGTCCCTCCGACAGTACGGCACTCCCTCAGTACTGTCCCTCCGACAGTACGTCTCCCTCAGTACTGCCCCTCCGACAGTACGTCTCCCTCAGTACTGTCCCTCCGACAGTACGGCACTCCCTCAGTACTGTCCCTCCGACAGTACGGCACTCCCTCAGCACTGTCCCTCCGACAGTACGTCTCCCTCAGTACTGTCCCTCCGACAGTACGTCTCCCTCAGTACTGCCCCTCCGACAGTACATCTCCCTCAGTACTGTCCCTCCGACAGTACATCTCCCTCAGTACTGTCCCTCCGACAGTACATCTCCCTCAGTACTGCCCCTCCGACAGTACGTCTCCCTCAGTACTGCCCCTCCGACAGTACGTCTCCCTCAGTACTGTCCCTCCGACAGTACGTCTCCCTCAGTACTGCCCCTCCGACAGTACATCTCCCTCAGTACTGCCCCTCCGACAGTACGTCTCCCTCAGTACTGTCCCTCCGACAGTACGTCTCCCTCAGTACTGTCCCTCCGACAGTACGTCTCCCTCAGTACTGTCCCTCCGACAGTACGTCACTCCCTCAGTACTGCCCCTCCGACAGTCCGTCTCCCTCAGTACTGTCCCTCCGACAGTACGTCACTCCCTCAGTACTGCCCCTCCGGCAGTACGTCTCCCTCAGTACTGCCCCTCCGACAGTACGTCTCCCTCAGTACTGTCCCTCCGACAGTACGTCTCCCTCAGTACTGTCCCTCCGACAGTACGTCTCCCTCAGTACTGTCCCTCCGACAGAACGTCTCCCTCAGTACTGTCCCTCCGACAGTACGTCTCCCTCTGTACTGACCCTCCGACAGAACGTCTCCCTCAGTACTGTCCCTCCGACAGTACATCTCCCTCAGTACTTCCCCTCCGACAGTACGTCTCCCTCAGTACTGCCCCTCCGACAGTACGTCACTCCCTCAGTACTGTCCCTCCGACAGTACGGCACTCCCTCAGTACTGCCCCTCCGGCAGTACGTCTCCCTCAGTACTGTCCCTCCGACAGTACGTCTCCCTCAGTACTGCCCCTCCGACAGTACGTCTCCTTCAGTACTGCCCCTGCGACAGGACGTCTCTCCCTCATTACTGTCCCTCCGAAAGTACGTCTCCCTCAGTATGCCCCTCCGACAGTACGTCACTCCCTCAGTACTGTCCCTCCGACAGTACGGCACTCCCTCAGTACTGTCCCTCCGACAGTACGTCTCCCTCAGTACTGCCCCTGCGACAGGACGTCTCTCCCTCATTACTGTCCCTCCGACAGTACGTCTCCCTCAGTACTGTCCCTCCGACAGAACGTCTCCCTCAGTACTGCCCCTCCGACAGTACGTCTCCCTCAGTACTGTCCCTCCGACAGTACGTCTCCCTCAGCACTGCCCCTCCGACAGTACGTCTCTCCCTCAGTACTGCCCCTCCGACAATACGTCTCCCTCAGTACTGCCCCTCCGACAGTACGGCCCTCCCTCAGTACTGCCCCTCCAACAGTACGTCTCCCTCAGTACTGCCCCTCCAACAGTACGTCTCCCTCAGTACTGCCCCTCCAACAGTACATCTCCCTCAGTACTGCCCCTCCAAATGTACGGCACTCCCTCAGTACTGTCCCTCCGACAGTACGTCTCTCCCTCAGTACTGTCCCTCCGACAGTACGTCTCCCTCAGTACTGCCCCTCCGACAGTACGTCTCCCTCAGTACTGCCCCTCCGACAGTACGTCTCCCTCAGTACTGTCCCTCCGACAGTACTTCTCCCTCAGTACTGCCCCTCCGACAGTACGTCTCCCTCAGTACTGTCCCTCCGACAGTACGTCTCCCTCAGTACTGCCCCTCCGACAGTACGTCTCCCTCAGTACTGTCCCTCCGACAGTACGTCTCCCTCAGTACTGCCCCTCCGACAGTACGTCTCCCTCAGTACTGTCCCTCCGACAGTACGTCTCCCTCAGTACTGCCCCTCCGACAGTACGTCTCCCTCAGTACTGTCCCTCCGACAGTACGTCTCCCTCAGTACTGCCCCTCCGACAGTACGTCTCTCCCTCAGTACTGCCCCTCCGACAGTACGGCACTCCCTCAGTACTGTCCCTCCGACAGTACGTCTCCCTCAGTACTGCCCCTCCGACAGTACGTCTCCCTCAGTACTGCCCCTCCGACAGTACATCTCCCTCAGTACTGTCCCTCCGACAGTACGTCTCCCTCAGTACTGCACCTCCGACAGTACGTCTCCCTCAGTACTGCCCCTCCGACAGTACGTCTCCCTCAGTACTGCCCCTCCGACAGTACGGCACTCCCTCAGTACTGTCCCTCCGACAGTACGGCACTCCCTCAGTACTGCCCCTCCGACAGTACGTCTCCCTCAGTACTGCCCCTCCGACAGTACATCTCCCTCAGTACTGTCCCTCCGACAGTACGTCTCCCTCAGTACTGCACCTCCGACAGTACGTCTCCCTCAGTACTGCCCCTCCGACAGTACGTCTCTCCCTCAGTACTGTCCCTCCGACAGTACGGCACTCCCTCAGTACTGTCCCTCCGACAGTACGTCTCCCTCAGTACTGCCCCTCCGACAGTACGTCACTCCCTCAGTACTGTCCCTCCGACAGTACGGCACTCCCTCAGTACTGCCCCTCCAGCAGTACGTCTCCCTCAGTACTGTCCCTCCGACAGTACGTCTCCCTCAGCACTGCCCCTCCGACAGTACGTCTGCCTCAGTACTGCCCCTCCGACAGCACGGCACTCCCTCAGTACTGTCCCTCCGACAGTACGTCTCCCTCAGTACTGCCCCTCCGACAGTACGTCTCCCTCAGTACTGTCCCTCCGACAGTACGGCACTCCCTCAGTACTGTCCCTCCGACAGTACGTCTCCCTCAGTACTGCCCCTCCGACAGTACGTCTCCCTCAGTACTGTCCCTCCGACAGTACGTCTCCCTCAGTACTGTCCCTCCGACAGTACGTCTCCCTCAGTACTGCCCCTCCGACAGTACATCTCCCTCAGTACTGTCCCTCCGACAGTACATCTCCCTCAGTACTGTCCCTCCGACAGTACATCTCCCTCAGTACTGCCCCTCCGACAGTACGTCTCCCTCAGTACTGCCCCTCCGACAGTACGTCTCCCTCAGTACTGTCCCTCCGACAGTACGTCTCCCTCAGTACTGCCCCTCCGACAGTACGTCTCCCTCAGTACTGCCCCTCCGACAGTACGTCTCCCTCAGTACTGTCCCTCCGACAGTACGTCTCCCTCAGTACTGCCCCTCCGACAGTACGTCTCCCTCAGTACTGTCCCTCCGACAGTACGTCTCCCTCAGTACTGTCCCTCCGACAGTACGTCTCCCTCAGTACTGTCCCTCCGACAGTACGTCACTCCCTCAGTACTGCCCCTCCGACAGTCCGTCTCCCTCAGTACTGTCCCTCCGACAGTACGTCACTCCCTCAGTACTGACCCTCCGGCAGTACGTCTCCCTCAGTACTGCCCCTCCGACAGTACGTCTCCCTCAGTACTGTCCCTCCGACAGTACGTCTCCCTCAGTACTGCCCCTCCAACAGTACATCTCCCTCAGTACTGCCCCTCCGAATGTACGGCACTCCCTCAGTACTGTCCCTCCGACAGTACGTCTCTCCCTCAGTACTGTCCCTCCGACAGTACGTCTCCCTCAGTACTGCCCCTCCGACAGTACGTCTCCCTCAGTACTGCCCCTCCGACAGTACGGCACTCCCTCAGTACTGCCCCTCCGACAGTACGGCACTCCCTCAGTACTGTCCCTCCGACAGTACGGCACTCCCTCAGTACTGTCCCTCCGACAGTACGGCACTCCCTCAGTACTGTCCCTCCGACAGTACGTCTCCCTCAGTACTGTCCCTCCGACAGTACGTCTCCCTCAGTACTGCCCCTCCGACAGTACGTCTCCCTCAGTACTGCCCCTCCGACAGTACGTCTCCCTCAGTACTGTCCCTCCGACAGTACGTCTCCCTCAGTACTGTCCCTCCGACAGTACGTCTCCCTCAGTACTGTCCCTCCGACAGTACGTCACTCCCTCAGTACTGCCCCTCCGACAGTCCGTCTCCCTCAGTACTGTCCCTCCGACAGTACGTCACTCCCTCAGTACTGCCCCTCCGGCAGTACGTCTCCCTCAGTACTGCCCCTCCGACAGTACGTCTCCCTCAGTACTGCCCCTCCGACAGTACGTCTCCCTCAGTACTGCCCCTCCGACAGTACGGCACTCCCTCAGTACTGTCCCTCCGACAGTACGGCACTCCCTCAGTACTGTCCCTCCGACAGTACGGCACTCCCTCAGTACTGCCCCTCCGACAGTACGTCTCCCTCAGTACTGCCCCTCCGACAGTACGTCTCACTCAGTACTGCCCCTCCAGCAGTACGTCTCCCTCAGTACTGCCTCTCCGACAGTACGTCTCCCTCAGTACTGCCCCTCCGACAGAACGTCTCCCTCAGTACTGTCCCTCCGACAGTACGTCTCCCTCAGCACTGCCCCTCCGACAGTACGTCTCCCTCAGTACTGCCCCTCCGACAGCACGGCACTCCCTCAGTACTGTCCCTCCGACAGTACGTCTCCCTCAGTACTGCCCCTCCGACAGCACGGCACTCCCTCAGTACTGTCCCTCCGACAGTACGTCTCCCTTTGTACTGCCCCTCCGACAGTACGTCTCCCTCAGTACTGTCCCTCCGACAGTACGGCACTCCCTCAGTACTGTCCCTCCGACAGTACGGCACTCCCTCAGCACTGTCCCTCCGACAGTACGTCTCCCTCAGTACTGTCCCTCCGACAGTACGTCTCCCTCAGTACTGCCCCTCCAACAGTACATCTCCCTCAGTACTGCCCCTCCGAAAGTACGGCACTCCCTCAGTACTGTCCCTCCGACAGTACGGCACTCCCTCAGTACTGTCCCTCCGACAGTACGTCTCCCTCAGTACTGCCCCTCCGACAGTACGTCTCCCTCAGTACTGTCCCTCCGACAGTACGGCACTCCCTCAGTACTGTCCCTCCGACAGTACGGCACTCCCTCAGCACTGTCCCTCCGACAGTACGTCTCCCTCAGTACTGTCCCTCCGACAGTACGTCTCCCTCAGTACTGCCCCTCCGACAGTACATCTCCCTCAGTACTGTCCCTCCGACAGTACATCTCCCTCAGTACTGTCCCTCCGACAGTACATCTCCCTCAGTACTGCCCCTCCGACAGTACGTCTCCCTCAGTACTGCCCCTCCGACAGTACGTCTCCCTCAGTACTGTCCCTCCGACAGTACGTCTCCCTCAGTACTGCCCCTCCGACAGTACGTCTCCCTCAGTACTGCCCCTCCGACAGTACGTCTCCCTCAGTACTGCCCCTCCGACAGTACGTCTCCCTCAGTACTGTCCCTCCGACAGTACGTCTCCCTCAGTACTGTCCCTCCGACAGTACGTCTCCCTCAGTACTGTCCCTCCGACAGTACGTCACTCCCTCAGTACTGCCCCTCCGACAGTCCGTCTCCCTCAGTACTGTCCCTCCGACAGTACGTCACTCCCTCAGTACTGCCCCTCCGGCAGTACGTCTCCCTCAGTACTGCCCCTCCGACAGTACGTCTCCCTCAGTACTGTCCCTCCGACAGTACGTCTCCCTCAGTACTGTCCCTCCGACAGTACGTCTCCCTCAGTACTGTCCCTCCGACAGTACTTCTCCCTCAGTAATGCCCCTCCGGCAGTACGTCTCCCTCAGTACTGTCCCTCCGACAGTACGTCTCTCCCTCATTACTGCCTCTCCGACAGTACGTCTCCCTCAGTACTGTCCCTCCGAAAGTACGTCTCCCTCATTACTGTCCCTCCGACAGTACGTCTCCCTCTGTACTGACCCTCCGACAGAACGTCTCCCTCAGTACTGTCCCTCCGACAGTACGTCTCCCTCTGTACTGACCCTCCGACAGAACGTCTCCCTCAGTACTGCCCCTCCGACAGTACGTCTCCCTCAGTACTGCCCCTGCGACAGGACGTCTCTCCCTCATTACTGTCCCTCCGAAAGTACGTCTCCCTCAGTATGCCCCTCCGACAGTACGTCACTCCCTCAGTACTGCCCCTCCGACAGTACGTCTCCCTCAGTACTGCCCCTCCGACAGTACGTCTCCCTCAGTACTGTCCCTCCGACAGTACGTCTCCCTCAGTACTGTCCCTCCGACATTACGTCTCCCTCAGTACTGCTCCTCCGACAGTACGTCTCCCTCAGTACTTTCCCTCCGACATAACGTCTCCCTCAGTACTGTCCCTCCGACAGTACGTCTCCCTCAGTACTTCCCCTCCGACAGTACGTCTCGCTCAGAACTGCCCCTCCGACAGTACGTCTCCCTCAGTACTGTCCCTCCGACAGTCCGTCTCCCTCAGTACTGCCCCTCCGACAGTACGTCTCCCTCAGTACTGCCCCTCCGACAGGACATCTCTCCCTCAGTACTGCCCCTCCGACAGTACGTCTCCCTCAGTACTGTCCCTCCGACAGTACGTCTCCCTCAGTACTGCCCCTCCGACAGTCCGTCTCCCTCAGTACTGCTCCACCGACAGTACGTCTCCCTCAGTACTGCCCCTCCGACAGTACGTCTCCCTCAGTACTGTCCCTCCGACAGTACGTCTCCCTCAGTACTGCCCCTCCGACAGGAC
>NW_027251242.1:0-57446 GCF_044704955.1 Pristiophorus japonicus | reverse complement strand
CACGTGGCCCCCTTATTCCAAGGGGAAAACTAAAAAAACCGACCAAATTAAAACAAAATTAAACTTTTAACAATAATGGTTCAAATTAAAATTTTGTTGCCGGGGATGATGATGCACTCCAGTCCCTCCGGCGCCCACCTCTCGCGGAAGGCCGCGAGCGTACAGGTGGACACCGCGTGCTCCATCTCCAGGGACACCCTGGCTCGGATGTAACCCGTGCCCGAAAGTCGGATTAACCCCTCGTTGGCTGTGTTGTGGGATCTTGCTTAGCGCAGATTGGCTGCAGCCTTTGCCGAGCCTGACCCGGCCCCCTCTCAATGCCGACTTTCCGATCGGCTGGATTGTGAACGCGCCTATCTCACGCAGCGATGGAAACAGATTCAATAGCAACTTTCAAAAGGCAATTTGTGTCAGCCGTGGCTCAGTGGGCAGCACCCTCGCCTCTGAGTCAAAAGGTCGTGAGTTCAAGTCTCACTCCAGGGACCTGAGCACACAAATCCAGGCTGGCCCTCCCAGTGCAGTGCTGAGGGAGTGCCGCACTGTCGGAGGTGCCGCCTTTAAACTGAGGCCCCTGTCGTAAAAGATCCTGCGGCACTATTTTGAAGAAGAGCAGGGGGAGTTCTCCCCGGTGTCCTGGGGCCAATATTTTATCCCTCAATCAACATCACTAAAAGAGATTAACTGGTCGTCATATTGCTGTGTGTGGGAGCTTGCTGTGCGCAAATTGGCTGCTGCATTTCCCACATTACAACAGTGACTACACTCCAAATGTACTTCCTTGGCTGTAAAGCGCTTTGGACGTCCAATGGTTGTGAAAAGTACTATGTGAATGCAAGTCTTTCTTTCCTGTCCACTCTATCTAGGCCACTCATGGTTTTCATGTATCTCGTATCTTCATGGTAGAATAGTTCTTTTTATTATATAGTTGAAAATGGGAAACAAAATTAAGGGCAATGTGGAATGAGCATAGATTGAAGTTGGGTGGGGGGTGGGTGGCCGGGGGCGGGGGGAATCGAGTGGGAAGAATCAGATCGCTCTTTCAAAGGAGCCAGCACCGGTGTGATGGGCTGAACAGCCTTCCTTCTGTGCTGGGAGATTCGATTGGCGGGAGTGGGGGGGTTGCTGTGGGGAGGGGGAGGGGTAGGCCGCGAGTCAATCGCGGCGAGTGGACGCGCACAACATCGAGGGGGAGACGGCCGACTGCTGAATCAAAACAAAATTTAAAATTGAGGAAATTGGGAGGTTACCTCACAGGTTGAAAAAGGAAAGACTTGCATTTATATAGCGCCTTTCACGACCACCGCACGTCTCAAAGCGCTTTACAGCCAATGAAGTACTTTTGGAGTGTAGTCACTGTTGCCATGTGGGAAACGCGGCAGCCAATTTGCGCACAGCAAGCTCCCACACACAGCAATGTGATAATGACCCAGATCATCTGTTTTAGTGATGTTGCTTGAGGGATAAATATTGGCCCCAAGGCACCGGGGATAACTCCCCCTGCTCTTCTTCGAAATAGTGCCATGGGATCTTTTACGTGCACCTGAGAGAGCAGACGGGGCCTCAGTTTAACGTCCCATCCGAAAGACGGCACCTCCGACAGTGCGGCGCTCCCTCAGCACTGCACTGGGAGGGTCAGCCTAGATTTTTTTTTAATGGAGTGGGACTCGAACCCCCACCACCTTGTGACTCAGGTGAGAGTGCTGCCCACTGAGACAGTGGCAGCAAGGACGGTCGGACCTAATTAAAAATAAACTGGGCCCACTTTATTCGTCGGCTGAGGACACGGGGTCGGTTTGCAGACTGCTGCGTTCGATGTTCAGGGGTGGAGGGAGCAGAAGGGAAGGTTAAATCCTTCGAACGCTACGAGGAGCCTCTGCAATTCAACTCCCCCGGTGCAGCCCTCATTAAGCCATCTGCAAATTTGCTGCAGTAATTCTCTCGAGCTGCATCTGTACCAGTTCCGGCGTCGGCTATTTTCAGGGTTGGCGGGCTGGGAGATTCGAGCCTTTGAAAATGCTGGGATTCCAATGGTGTGGTTCGAAGTGTTTTTTAAAAAAAAATAAAGGGTGGGGGGAGACTCAAACAGTGTGTTTTTTTCTCTCTATATTCACGATGGGAGTCTTGCGTGGCTTAACATTTTGAGGAGGCTCCTGCAATCCTCCTCGATTTGCCCCCCCACCCCCCCCCCAGCTCTCCTCTCTGCAGTGTCTCGAGCCCATCAATATTCCAAGTGTGTCGGCAGTGAGAGCTGTCGAGATGAAGCATTTGGGCTTTTAACCAGTGCGCTCTGTCTGTGTGACAAGGGCGGCTGTGGGGGGGGGGGGGGGGCGGGGGGAGATGGACCTGGTTGACCCTTTTCCCCCCCCCCCCCCCATTCAGCTCTGACCTCCGACCTCTGCCGAGTTGGCCTCAGTACCCCACGGGGGAAGTGGGGTGGGGATGGGGAGAAAACCCAAATCGCCCAATCACCGTCCTCAACAGCAAAAGCAACAACTTGCGTTTATATAGCGCCTTTAACGTGGTGAAACGTCCCAAGGTGCTTCATGGGAGTGTAATAAGGTCGATCAAATCAATTTGACACCGAGCTGCATAAATAGAAATTAGCGCAGGTGACCAAAAGCTTGGGAGGTTTTAAGGAGCGTCTTCAAGGAGGGCAGAGAGGCAGAGAGGCAGAGAGGCAGAGAGGCAGAGAGGCAGAGAGGCAGAGAGGCAGAGAGGCAGAGAGGCAGAGAGGCAGAGAGGCAGAGAGGCAGAGAGGCAGAGAGGCAGAGAGGCAGAGAGGCAGAGAGGCAGAGAGGCAGAGAGGCAGAGAGGCAGAGAGGCAGAGAGGCAGAGAGGCAGAGAGGCAGAGAGCTTGGGGCCCAGGCAACAGAAGGCACGGCCACCGATTATTGAGCGATTATAATCAGGGCTAGACTGTGAATGCACTGCTTGATTCAATACTAACTTTCAAAAGGCAGTTTCTCTCAGCCGTGTCTCAGTGGGTAGCACTCTCGCCCCTGAGTCAGAAGGTTGTGGGTTCAAGTCCCACTCCAGAGACTGGAGCACAAATATCCAGGCCGACAGTGCAGTGCTGAGGGAGCGCCGGAGGGGCCGTCTTTTGGATGAGACGTTAAACCGAGGCCCTGTCTGCTCTCTCAGGTGGATGTAAAAGATCCCACGGCACTATTTCGAAGAAGAGCAGGGGAGTTCTCCCCGGTGTCCTGGGGCCAATATTTATCCCTCAACCAACATAACAGAAACAGATGATCTGGGTCATTATCACATCGCTGTTTGTGGGAGCTTGCTGTGCGCAAATTGACGTGTCCCACATTACAACAGCGACTACACTCCAAAAAGTATTTCATTGGCTGTAAAGCGCTTTGAGACGTCCCGTGGTCGTGAAAGGCGGCGTAGAAATGCGAGTCTTCGTTATTTCTATAAATCGCCGTGTAACCCACGGCAGCAAGTCCCCCGTGGATGCTTGGCAGTTGTCCGCTTGCATTAGGAGCCGGCAACTTGGCACGTGGGCTCCGCAGGGTTCAAATTCTTGGAAGGCCGCGAGCCTGCCAGCCCATTTTCGAGGGCTCCCCGGAGACTGGCCCTGCAGCTGCCTTCCTCCCAGAGTCTGTTGGCCCGAAGGTCGATCGCGCTTTGCTCCACTGTCGTTCTGTAATCGGCTGCAGGATCCCACGGAGCAGGCCGGCGAAGAGAGCGACTGGATTGGGACGTCACCACAACCCCAGGCTGGGTGATTGGAGCGCGGGCAGGTACAGCAGGAGCGGCGAGGCTGTGGGGCGAAGGAGCGGCGAGAGTTCGGAGAGGCGCGAGTTCGGGACCCAGGAGAGCCGAGGGCCCAGGGGGCAGCACGGGCCCAGCCCACACTGTGCGATATGTGATATGTGCGCGCTAGGCCCGTGCAGCAGAGCTGGTCTCCAGTCGTCCTGGTTAACCCTTGCCACTGGACCAAGACCTCGCTCTGTCAAGCCCCGTGTGGTGGCTGGTGTGCAACGGCCACCCCACGTTAAAAAAATCCACCCACAGGCATCTTCCACCCTTCAGGATGTAGTTCGGGATCTGGAATATTAGGTCCTTCATTGAAACACCTGGGAACCCATCCCTTTTTGGTGTGGAAGCAAGTCATCCTCGCTTCGAGGGACCGCCTATGATGAGCAACAGAGCAGAGGGGCTGAAATAGAAACATAGAAAACATAGAAAATAGGTGCAGGAGTAGGCCATTCGGCCCTTCGAGCCTGCACCGCCATTCAATGAGTTCATGGCTGAACATGCAACTTCAGCACCCCATTCCTGCTTTCTCGCCATACCCCTTGATCCCCCTAGTAGTAAGGACTACATCTAACTCCTTTTTGAATATATTTAGTGAATTATCCTTAGACTGTGACCCCTGGTTCTGGACTTCCACAACATTGGGAACATTCTTCCTGCATCTAACTTGTCTAAACCCGTCAGAATTTTAAACGTTTCTTTGAGGTCCCCTCTCATTCTTCTGAACTCCAGTGAATACAAGCCCAGTTGATCCGGTCTTTCTTGATATGTCAGTCCCGCCATCCCGGGAATCAGTCTGGTGAACCTTCATTGCACTCCCTCAATAGCAAGAAAGTACTTCCTCAAGTTAGGAGACCAAAACTGTACACAATATTCCAGGTATGGCCTCACCAAGGCCCTGTACAACTGCAGCAACACCTCTCTGCCCCTGTATTCAAATCCCCTAGCTAAGAAGGCCAACATGCCATTTGCTTTCTTAACCGCCTGCTGTACCTGCATGCCAACCTTCAATGACTGATGTACCATGATACCCAGGTCTCGTTGCACCTTCCCTTTTCCGAATCTGTCACCATTCAGATAATAGTCTGTCTCTCTGCTTTTACCACCAAAGTGGATAACCTCACATTTATCCACATTATACTTCATCTGCCATGCATTTGCCCACTCACCTAACCTATCCAAGTCGCTCTGCAGCCTCATAGCATCCTCCTCGCAGCTCACACTGCCACCCAACTTAGTGTCATCCGCAAATTTGGAGAAATGGCACAGTTTGAAGTGGAACGTCTCCCTTTCCCTCTCCCGAAGTCGGTGACTCTCGCTGCCCTGCACCGAAGTGTCCCACCTCCAGCTGTGAACCCAACAGGCTGTGTGCGTTGGAGGGTGGGCCTACGAGAAGCGATTGTGCAGACCAGGCCGGTATTCCCTCGAGTTTAGAATAATGGGAGGTGATCCCATTGAAACGTCGAAAAATTCTTACGGGGATTGACTGGGTTGATCCAGGGAGGATGTTTCCCCCCCGCCCACCCCCCCCGGCTGTTGTTGAGGAGTCTAGAACCAGGGGGTCACACAGTCTCAGAATAAGGGGTCGGCCATTTGGGACTGAGATGAGGAGAAATTTCTTCGCTCGGCGGATGGTGAATCTTTGGAATTCTCTGCCCCAGAGGGCTGTGGAGGCTCAGTGGTTGAGTATATTCAAGGCCGAGATAGATTTTGGTGTCTAGGGGAATCGAGGGATTGGGCGTGAAGGTGGAGTTGAGGTCGAAGATCAGCCGTGATCTTATTGCAGGCTCGAGGGGCCGAATGGCCGACTCCTAATCCTTGTCCTTCGAGGCGTGTCACAGCTCGATCCTGTGCTCAAACCCCGACGCACACCCGCACACACTGTTTAACGATTATTTACCCCCGCCTCCTCCACACCCAGGGGTCCTGAGGCCAACTGTAGTTTCCCCCTTTCTCCACTCTCTTCTCCCCCCCCCCCCCCCCCCCCCCCGCCTCCACTCGATTGTTGACCTGGCCTGAACCAGCTAACTCCACACAGTCCAAACGTCAGCCCCCAAGCCTGTCGGTATCCGAATGGTTCTGTTAGTCACTGCCTCATGCACTTGCCGACCTTTGATTAACACAGAGGACCCCAGTGTTGCCCAAGCTTCCAGGACCGCACTGGAGTCTCCAGGATGTGAAGATTAATCTCCAGCGAAAATACAGGGCAGAAAAATCACAGGGGCATTAAATTAATCTTTGTGAGTATTTCTATTCATTCTACAAGTATTGGAGATGGGGATCAGGCAAGCAATGGTTGGGGGGGAGGTCATGTGATCAAACCTTCAGGACTACGGCCTACTAGAGTTGGCAACCCTAGCAGCCCCACTCCCAAGGCCTGTTCCAGGGGTCCGGTACGACCCGGCTCGTGACTGAGAGAGACTGGATTTTCTGGACCTTCCTGTGCAAAGGCGGATTACCCAGCCCTCTGAGTCCGAAGGGCGTGGGTTCAAGTCCCAGTCCAGAGACTCGAACACACAAATCCAGGCTGACACTCCCAGTGCAGTGCTGAGGGAGCACCGCACTGTCGGAGGGTGCCGTCTTTCGGATGAGACGTTGAACCGAGGGTCCCGTCTGCTCTCTCGGGTGTGCGTAAAGGGGCCCCCGGCCACTATTTCGAAGAAGGTCAGAGTTCCGATGTCTTGGCCAATATCTATCTCTCCACTTAACATTGCTAATAGATAAGTCATCTAGCCAGTAACTCATTTGTGGGAGCTTGCTGTGCCCAAATTGGCTGCCACGTTTCCCACATTACAACAGTGACTACACTCCAAAAGTACTTCATTAGCTGTAAAACGTCCTGAGGTTGTGAAAGGCGCTATAGAAATGCAAGTTCTTTCTTTACACGTACTCATTGTACGTGAAGTGCCTTGAGATATTTGAGGGGAGGAGTGCCCATCTAGAAATGTACAGTGCCGTCTTCATACTGGTGGATGGTTTGGTGTTGGAAAAGAAAGACTTGCATTTCGATAGCACCTTTTACGACCACTGGACTTCTCAAAGCGCATTACAGCCAATGAAGTACTTTTTGGGTACTGTTCCCACTGTTGTAATGTGGGAAACGCGGCAGGCAATTTGTGCACAGCAAGCTCCCACAAACAGCAATGGGATAATGACCCAGATAATCTGTTTTTGTTGTTTGGATTGAGGGATAAATATTTGCCCTAGGACACCGGGGAGAACTCCCCCTGCTCTTCTTCAAAATAGTGCCGTGGGATCTTTTACGTCCACCTGAGAGAGCAGACGGGGCCTCGGTTTAACGTCTCATCCGAAAGACGGCACCTCCGACAGTGCGGCACTCCCTCAGCACTGCACTGGGAGCGTCGGCCTAGGTTTTTGTGCTCAAGTCCCTGGAGTGGGACTTGAACCCACAACCTTCTGACTCGGAGGCGAGAGTGCTGCCCACTGAGCCACGGCTGAGACTTGATGCAGGAGGGCCAGGGATTGGTTCCTCCCGAACTTTGCAGGCCTAAAAATTGATCTGAGGGAGGAGTGTCACGGGCATCAGATTGGGCAACAGTGAGGGGCGGGGACATCGGGCGTGCAGCAAGAACCAGCAGCTGTTGCAGGCCCAGCTCTCTCTTTCCACCCCACCCCACCCCCCCGAGCGGCCAGTCTCACTCTGAGGCTGCCATTTCGCGAGGAAACGAGCTGCCTGAAAGAGGCCGATCTCCATGGCAACGGGGCCTAGCTCCTGGCTCCCAAGGGCAAAACCTGCGCCGTTCTTCGAGCAAACCGGCCGCCTGAAATCTCCGTGCGGAAGAGACGAAAGGGGCGAGAGGAGAGGGTTGGTGGGGGAGGGGATGGAGCAGCATCAGAGAACCGTTTGTCCGAGAGTTTCTCGGTCCTCTAGTTTGGCCCAGGTGCCTGACCGTTGCCGCAACGGCTTAACTGACCGAATTTGGCCAAGAAATGGAACAACCTGCACTTCTATAGCGCCTTTCACTACCTCGGGACGTCACAAAGCACTTTACAGCCAATGAAGCACTTTTGCAATGTCGGGAATCGCGGCAGCCCATTTGCGCACAGCAAGCTCCCACAAACGGCAATGTGATAAATTTGAGTACTTCAGTGACCATAGGCTGAGGCTCTTTTCCCTGGAGAGAAAACTGAAGGGTCGCCCATTAAAGGTCTTTAAGATTATAAAAGGGTTTGATAGCACTGGAGAAGATGTTTGCACTTGTGGGGGAGACCAGAACTAGGGGCCATCAATATACGACAGTCACGAATAAATCCAAGAGGGAATTTAGGAGAAACCTCTTTGCCCAGAGAGTGGTGAGAATGTGAAAATCGCTGCCACAGGAAATGGTTCAGGCAAATAGCACAGATACATTTAAGGGGAGGCTGGACAAACACATGAGGGAGAAAGGAATAGAGGGTCATGCTGATGAGATGAAGTAGGCTCGTGTGGAGCATAAACTTGTTGGGCCGAATGGCCTGTTTCTGTGCTTTAAATGCTTGGTGAAATGTTGGATGAGGGCTAACTATTGGAAAGTCTCCCCGTGCTCTTTGAAATAGTGCCCGCGGGATCTTTTACATCCACCCGAGAGAGCAGACGGGGCCTCAGTTTAACGCCTCATCCGAAAGACAGCACCTCCGACAGTGCGGCGCTCCCTCAGCACTGCACTGGGAGGGTCAGCCAGGATTTTTTGGTGCTCCAGTCTCTGGAGTGGGACTTGAACCCGCGCCCTTCTGACTCCGAGGCGAGTGAGTGCTGCCCACTGAGCCCCGGCTGACACTCATTGGAAGCCAAAGGTTGAAAGGTAGCCACGAGTTGGCTTTATTCAGAGTGCAGGAGGAAAAGAAATCTGCCGAGATCCATGGGGTCAGGTGAGGGACAACGACTCAAAGACCTTGAGGACTCAACTCCTCACTGCAACCCCTCTTGCGAGGAATATTCGAGTAAAATCCAATCAACGCAAGATATGTGCACGCCAACATCCTCCTGTCCAAATGGCTGTATGGGCAAATACATCATGTGGAACGTATGTATTCTGGATGGTACTGGTGTTAAGGGAAAGGGTACTTTTATTTTTATTCATTCCTGGGATGTGGGCGTCGCTGGCAAGGCTGGCATTTATTGCCCATCCCTAATTGCCCCTTGATTGGCCATTTCAGAGGGGCAGTTAAGAGTCAACCACGTTGCTGTGGGTCTGGAGTCATGTATCGGCCCAGACCGGGTAAGGGCGGCAGATTTCCTTCCCTAAAGGGACATTAGTGAACCTGATGGGTTTTTTCCGACAATCCGGTAGTTTCATGCTCACCATTACTGCCACAACTTTTTTTTCCAGATTTATTTAATTAACTGAATTTAAATTCCCCAGCTGCCGTGGTGGGATTTGAACTCGTGTCTCTGGATAATTAGTCCAAGCCTCGGGATTACTCATCATCATAATCAGCCCCTCGTAATCGAGGAAGACTTGCTTCCACTCCAAAAGTGAGCTCTCAGGTGGCTGAACAGTCCAATACGAGAACCACAGTCCCTGTCACGGGTGGGACAGACAGTGGTTGAGGGAAAGGGGTGGGTGGGACTGGTTTGCCGCACGCTCCTTCCGCTGCCTGCGCTTGGTTTCTGCATGCTCTCGGCGACGAGACTCGAGGTGCTCAGCGCCCTCCCGGATGCACTTCCTCCACTTAGGGCGGTCTTTGGCCAGGGACTCCCAGGTGTCGGTGGGCATGTTGCACTTTATCAGGGAGGCTTTGAGGGTAACCGCATGGTTACCGTTCCCCTGCGAGGGAGGGGGCGAGGGCCACGGAGGGATTTGTAAACCAGGATGAGAATTTTGAAATTGTGAGGCGTTGCTTAACCAGGAGCCAATGTCGGTCAGCGAGCACAGGCGGCAATGGGGACTGGGTGCGAGTTAGGATACGGGGCAGAGAGCACAGGAGGGGATGGGTGAGCGGGACTCGGTGTGAGTTAGGACACAGGACAGCGAGCACAGGGGGTGATGGGTGAGCGGGACTCGGTGCGAGTTAGGACACGGGGGCAGCGAGCACAGGGGGTGATGGGTGAGCGGGACTCGGTGTGAGTTAGGACACGGGGCAGCGAGCAGAGGGGGTGATGGGTGAGTGGGACTCGGTGAGAGTTAGGACACGGGGCAGCGAGCACAGGGGGTGATGGGTGAGCGGGACTCGGTGCGAGTTAGGACACTGGGGCAACGAGCACAGGGGGTGATGGGTGAGCGGGACTCGGTGCGAGTTAGGACACGGGGGCAACGAGCACAGGGGGTGATGGTTGAGCGGGACTCGGTGCGAGTTAGGATAGGGGGCAGCCGAGTTTTGGATGACCTGGAGTTTGCGGGAGGGTAGAGCGTGGGAATACGCTCCCACGACACCCGAGGGCGCGCACACAGGGGCCTCCCGGCTGTGTATTGGTGCAGGTTCGACGCGCGAATCCTCCCCTCCCCCCAAGGACCTGGATCACTCTTTGCTTTGGGCCGAGATTTCCTGGACTGCGCTTCGCTGAGTCCCTGCCAAACCGCAGCACAATAACAGGAAACAGTTGGTGAGCGGGTTGGAGCAGCAGGCTGCAATGTGTTGTGTATAATGAGGAGGCCGGACCCTATTTTTTTTTTTGGGGAAAGCAAAAGGCTGAGGCCCAGGCCCTGGCGAAACAATGGCCAGGCGCAGGCCGCTTGACACTCCGCTGACGAGCCATGCTGTGCAGGCATGGTCAAAGGGCCATCTGCTGTGGTTGTGCAAGGCCCCGGCTGATGGGCCGGGCCCACCGTCCTCCAGGTGGTGAGGGGCTCCCTTTGTGTGGGTCAGGTGGCGTTTCTGGAGTGAGGATAAATGGGCCGCTGTTTGCTGTGGGCCCCTACCGCCCCTCCCTTCAGTCGGCCCACCGTGTGACCTATTAGCCAGCCACAGGCAGCTGGGCACCTATAGCAGGCCTGGTTTGCATTTGGATAGCCGGGATGCAGGTGCGGGGGGGGGGGAGGCTGGGTTGAGAAATGTATCTCCCCTAACAAAGGCTCGGTGGGCTTAAACTGTCAGCAGCTGTGCTGCACGGACCGGGCTCAACTTTGACCCCTGCACTGTGTCGGCCAATCGCGGCCTACGCAATGCTCGGCCTACTGCAGTTGGATTCCCCTTTATTTAGAGGCGGGGAGGGGGGTGCGGGGAGAATCTTTCCTGGTCCTGACTACTATCTAACCACCGCGCCCCCACCCCTCACAAACCTGCTGCAAGGGACCCTCACGTGTGGACAAAATAGCGCCTTCGAGCAGCACCCCCACTCCGCCCTCCCCCCCCCCCACCCTCTCCACGGCCGGGTGAGGTATTGGAGCAGTACCGGTACCCAGGGAACCGGGCGGAGAGTCGGTGCCCTCAAGCGAGGTAGACCCGGTAATTCGGGAGAGGAAAGAGGAGATGGGAGCTTTGCGGCCTGTGTTTTTGGTAGAAATTTAGGCCCGAAGTGGAGGCCCATCCTGTTCTGCGCCGAATTAACGGAAGGAAGGAAACGCTGGAAATGCACAGCGGATCAGATCGTACCTGAGGAGACCGATTTTAATATTGGGGATTAACCGGTTCTGCAACAACAAAAAAATCGGGGCACAAGACATTTCCGATAAACTTATTCCCCCAGCCCCCCAAATAAAGGTGAATCGCAAAACAAAGGAATATCAATCGTTCCTTCCCGTAGCGCCCCGGAGCAGCTCTGACCGCCCGCTTTCTCTGGCGGTCTCCCCATGGGGCGTTGGGCGCGAATATCGCGCCGCTGTCGAAACCGGGCGGCGTTGCACATCGGCGCGGCGGTGCAGCTCGGGACCGCCGCAAAACCGGCACCAAATGTCCCGGCCGGGCGCTGGAAGCTGGCTGCCTGGGCGCTAAGCAGTTGCCGACCCATGACCCGCCCCTCCCCGGGGCGGCAACGGAGGCGCGATCCAAACGGAAACCCGGCCCTTGGTGAGGCGGGGGGGGGGGGGGGCGGCGGAAATTGGTTACCGCCCAATTTTGCCGGTGTTAATCCAGGCAGGAGCGCTAAGTATAGCGACTTGGGGGAAAAAAGTTTGTGCGTCTCTCGCCCAATTTGACGGGGGCGTTAAGTCAGCTGTTGGAACGCCTGACCTGGGGGCGGGGCGTGCTAACGGAAATCCTGCCGTTAAATTCTGGTGTCCGGTGCGCGTGCTCGGGAGTCGGATTTGCAGTCCCGCTGTCGGGACCACTGATGCGCCCGTCGAGGTTTTCGAACCGTTGCCGCAACGGCCGGCCAGTCCGCCGACGCGGAGGCTCGCGCGCCGCGCAAAACGTGTTGCGCTGTGGCTCTGACCTCCGAGAGGAAAGCGCTCCCCCCCCCCCCACCCCCACCATCGTCCCTTTGGGAGGCCGCGCACCAACTGTTTTTCCCCCCCCCCCCCACCCCGCCGTGATTTGTGGCGGGCGCGAGACGAGGCGGCGATGGTGGGCCAGGCGGTCAGCAGGCAAGCGCGAGTGTTCCGCGCCCCCCCTTTTAACCCTCAAGCTGAGTTGGCGCGGAAGCAAAGTCGTTCCTCGTTTCGAGGGCACCGCCTGGGATGACGATGGTGAACGGCCCCCCTCCCCGGGCGGACCCTCGAAACCAGGAATGACTTTGCTTCCGCGCCCCAAAAAAAAGAGGACCAGTTCACCGGTGTGCCGAGGAAGGACCCCAACTCCATCCTGAAGGGTGGAAGGTGCCTGTGCGTGGATTTTGTTCACCTGCGGGGGGGGCCGGATGCACGCGGCTGGCTGCTAATCGAAGCGCTCGAGATCCGAATTTCCAGCCCCTTGGCGTCTAAGGTGCCTTCAACCGTAGAAATGCAGCCAAAGAAAAGCCACAAGACCTTTAAGACAAAAAAACACTGAATTCCTGGAGTTCTTTGTCCAACAGACTTCGTGGCTCTGTCAGATTTACTCCCCCTCCCCCCCCCCCCCCCCCCAGGCCCGCGCCCCTCTCTCGCCCCCGTGGTTTGGGATTTGGACAGCACCCTGTTCCACCCGCGACATGAATTCACGATGGCAGATGGGATTCAGCCTTTCGTGTGTGTGTGTGTGTGTGTGTGTGTGTGTGTGTGTGTGTGTTCTCAGCCTCTTTCTCTCTCTCCACCGAAAGCAGCTGCTTGGGTCACGTGACCACGGCAGATGCGAATGAAAAGACCCTTTTGAGCATTCAGGACCGGGAACGTGATTGACATCACCGGCTTTCAGTCCGGGTTCTCGGTGGGTTGCTCGGAGCGGAGCGGGCGGGGGGGTGGGGGGGGGAGAGGGGGAACGATGGCCGCTGGGACAGCCCCCCACCCCCCGCGTGGCGATCGCGTCACTGAGCAGGCTGCGGGCTACACCGCATGCGGCACTCCGTCCCAACGGACGGGAAGCTCGTTCTGTGCGGGGTGGGGGGGCGGAGGTTATCGATTTTCTCGACTGCCCCACCTTACTTTCCATTTCTCTTCCTTCCTTCGCAGTGTTAACTCTGCCTGGGGTACTCAGCTCAGCCCCCCCCACACCCCCCTCCGGCACCGAATGGAAGAAGGTGCATTCATCTAGCGCCTTTCACAGCCACGTAACAACCCCAGTAGCGCCAATGAAGTGCTTTTTGAGGTGCTGTCGCTGTTAAGAGAAAGGCTTGCATTCATGTAGCGCCTTTCACGACCACCGGACGTCTCTTAAAGCGCTTTGCAGCCAATCAAGTGCTTTTCGAACGCAGTCGCTGTTGTAATGTGGGAAACGCGGGCAGCCAATTTGCGCACCGCAAGCTCCCACACGCAGCAATGTGATAATGACCCAGATAATCTGTTTTTTGTTATGGTGATTGAGGGATAAATATTGGCCCCAGGACACCGGGGAGAACTCCCCCCCACTCTTCTTCGAAATAGTGGCCGCAGGAACTTTTACGTCCGTTTCAGAGGGCAGACGGGGCCTCGGTTTAACGTGTAATGTAGAAAAGGCAGCTGCCAATTTTGTGTACAGCAAGCTCCCACACAGCAATGTGATGACTACCAGATTATCTTTTTGTTTATAGTGATGTTGGTTGAACGGAAACAGCTTCCCAGCATCGACCTTGTCAAACCCCTAAAGAATTTTATACATTTCAATGAGATCACACCTCATTCTTTTAAACTCTGGAGAAGATAGGCCCAGTCTACTCAATCTCTCCTCATAGGACAATCACCCCATCCCAGGAATCAGTCTGGTGAACCTTTGTTGCACACGCTCTTAAGGCAAGTAAAAAGAAGTCTGACTTGCATTTATATAGCGCCTTTCATGACCACCGGATGTCTCAAAGTGCTTTACAGCCGATGAAATACTTTTTGGAGTGTAGTCACTGTTGTAATGTGGGAAACGCGGCAGCCGATTTGCGCACAGCAAGCTCCCACAAACAGCAATGTGATAATGACCAGATAATCTTTTTTTTTTGTTATGTTGATTGAGGAATGAATGTTGGCCCCAGGACACCGGGGATAACTTCCCCCTGCTCTTCTTCGAAATAGTGCCATGGGATCTTTTACGCCCACCTGAGAGAGCAGATGGGGCCTCGGTTTAACATCTCATCCGAAAGACGGCACCTCCGACAGTGCGGCGCTCCCTCAGTCGGCCTAGATTTTGCGCTCCAGTCTCTGGAGTGGGACTTGAACCCACGACCTTCTGACTCGGAGGCGAGAGTGCTGCCCACTGAGCCACAGCTGACACACACAAGACCGTTCTAGATACATAAGCCTAGTGAGCAGTGGGAAGTTATTCGAGAACCGGGTTTGCTTAATCCTCACCTGATCTGTACCCCAACCAACAATAATACAACAGAATGCTTGGGAGCAAACCAGAGGCTGTGCAGTCTATAAAACTCTCTACCATAACCACGCCAGGGGTGCATTTCACTACTGAGCTGTCGGACACGGAAGTGTAGCGGGGTCCCATATCATTTATTTTTGTTTAATTCATTCTTGGGGTGCAGGAATCGCTGGCAAGGCTGGCATTTAATGCCCAAACCTAGTCGTTCTGAGAAGGTGATGTGGCTTGCCGTTCCTCTTCAGAGGGTAGTGTGGATATAGCTGGAATCTAATCGAGGGGTTCGGGGGAGTTTATATATAGAATAACGGATACTCGGGAGTGAATTACAGGCTGGAATCTAATCGAGGGGTTCGGGGGGTTTATATATAGAATAACGGATACCCGGGAGTGAGTTACAAGCTGGAATCTAATCGAGGGGTTCAGGGGGTGGGGGTTTATATATAGAATAACAGATACCCGGGAATGAGTTACAGGCTGGAATCTAATCGAGGGGTTCGGGGGGTTTATATATAGAATAACGGATACCCGGGAGTGAGTTACAAGCTGGAATCTAATCGAGGGGTTCAGGGGGTGGGGGTTTATATATAGAATAACAGATACCCGGGAGTGAGTTACAACTGGGAATCTAATCAAGGGGTTCGGGGGGTTTATATAGAATTTAATCGAGGGGTTTGGGTGGTTTATATATAGAATAACAGATACCCGGGAGTGAGTTACAGGCTGGAATCTAATCGAGGGGTTCGGGGGTTTATATATAGAATAACAGATACCCGGGAGTGAGTTACAGGCTGGAATCTAATCGAGGGGTTCGGGGGTTTATATATAGAATAACTGATACCCGGGAGTGAATCTTTTGTGTAAAGAATAATGGATATCCTCATGTGCGTATGGGTGCACGGAAATGCAAATAAATGAAAATGAGTGTTTCTGTTGTGTTTGTGTGTGTGTGTGTGCGTGCGCGCGAATGTATGTGTGTGTGCGGCGAGTGTGTATGTGTGGGAATGTGTGTGTGTGTGTGTGTGTGTGTGTGTGTGTGTGTGAGTGTCTTTGTGAGTATGTGTGTGAGCCATTGTTGAGCATGTGTGAGGGCCTGCACCATTGGGTACGTTACAAAGAGTTTTCGCCACCCCTCCCCCGAATGCTTAAAAAAAGATCTTCCATTTTGCGAGCACCGAGGTTCGAAGACGGACTCTCTCTCTCTCTCTCTCTCTCTCTCTCTCTCTCTCTCTCTCTCTCCGTGCGTCCCACTGCTTTGAAGATGATAATGGAAGTGACAACTGAGTTGGAGTCCTGGCTCCGTCTCTGCTCCGGGCGGGAGAGGCCTGTTCTTCTGGATTCTGCTGTTCACTATCAACAAAAAAAAACAACCCCCTGCCCCCTCCACCTGCACCCCCCCCCTACCACCCTCCCCAATCAAATCAAATCAAATCCAGCTCCAGCTAACCGGGCACAGGCTTGACAGGCACGAGGCTGTCAGTGACTGGAATAAGGCAGCGGAAGGAAGAGTCCTATTTTTGGTGCACGGGCCTCTCGCAGGGCCACACGTGCAGACATGTGGGAAGAGAGCAAGCTGTGAGGAATATTGGCCATCTGTGCTCCTCAACACTTAGCGTTGCTGGAGCAGCTCAGCCGACTTCGGTGCGCGAGCGGCGGATTAGAGGCGGCCACGTCCGCGGCTCTGGGAAAGCTGCGAGGCTGCTGGTGAAGCCTGTTGCCGCGGGTTTTTGCTTTAATTGCTCTGCTCGAAAGGGCAGCATAGCTTCAAGGTGCCGCAGTTCACTGGGCACTGAGGGAAGCCTCTCGCGCTCGGCCCGTAATCCCCTAAACAAAAGTATTTGGAGCACAGGAACAGGCCACTCGCCCCCACTGCTGCGTGCCGGGGTTTGTGCTCCACCCCAGCCCCCTCCTTCCCCTCTTCTTCTCACCCCATCAGCATATCCTTCAATTCCTTTCTCCCTCGTGTGTTTATCCTCTAAAGACATCCATGCTATTCCACTCAGCCACTCCCTGTGGTAGCGAGTTCCACATTCTCACCACTCTCTGGATAAAGAACTTTCTCCTGAATTCCCAATTGGATTTATTAGTGACTACCTTATATTAATAAGACTATTATCTGAATGGTGACAGATTAGGAAAAGGGGAGGTGCAACGAGACCTGGGTGTCATGGTACATCAGTCATTGAAGGTTGGCATGCAGGTACAGCAGGCGGTTAAGAAAGCAAATGGCATGTTGGCCTTCATAGCGAGGGGATTTGAGTACAGGGGCAGGGAGGTGTTGCTACAGTTGTACAGGGCCTTGGTGAGGCCACACCTGGAGTATTGTGTACAGTTTTGGTCTCCTAACTTGAGGAAGGACATTCTTGCTATTGAGGGAGTGCAGCGAAGATTCACCAGACTGATTCCCGGGATGGTGGGACTGACCTATCAAGAAAGACTGGATCAACTGGGCTTGTATTCACTGGAGTTCAGAAGAATGAGAGGGGACCTCATAGAAACGTTTAAAATTCTGACGGGTTTAGACAGGTTAGATGCAGGAAGAATGTTCCCAATGTTGGGGAAGTCCAGAACCAGGGGTCACAGTCTAAGGATAAGGGGTAAGCCATTTAGGACCGAGATGAGGAGAGACTTATTCACCCAGAGAGTGGTGAACCTGTGGAATTCTCTGCCACAGAAAGTGGTTGGGGCCAATTCACTAAATATATTCAAAAGGGAGTTAGATGAAGTCCTTACTACTCGGGGATCAAGGGGTATGACGAGAAAGCAGGAATGGGGTACTGAAGTTTCAGTTCAGCCATGAACTCATTGAATGGCGGTGCAGGCTAGAAGGGCTAAATGGCCTGCTCCTGCATCTATTTTCTATGTTTCTATGTTTCTATAAGAACTAGGAGCAGGAGTAGGCCATACGGCCCCTCGAGCCTGCTCCGCCATTTAATACCATCATGGCTGATCCGATCATGGACTCAGCTCCACTTCCCCGCCCGCTCCCCATAATCCCTTATTCCCTTATCGGTTAAGAAACTGTCTATCTCTGTCTTAAATTTATTCAATGTCCCAGCTTCCACAGCTCTCTGAGGCAGTGAATTCCACAGATTTACAACCCTCAGAAGAAATTCCTCCTCATCTCAGTTTTAAATGGGCGGCCTCTTATTCTAAGATCATGCCTCCTAGTTCTAGTCTCCCTCATCAGTGGAAACATCCTCGCTGCATCCACCTTGTCAAGCCCCCTCATAATCTTATACGTTTCGATAAGATCACCTCTCATTCTTCTGAACTCCAATGAGTAGAGGCCCAACCTACTCAACCTTTCCTCATAAGTCAACCCCCTCATCCCCGGAATCAACCGAGTGAACCTTCTCTGAACTGCCTCCAAAGCAAGTATATCCTTCCGTAAATATGGAAATCAAACTGTATGCAGTATTCCAGGTGTGGCCTCACCAATACCCTGTACAGCTGTAACCAGACTTTCCTGCTTTTGTACGCCATCCCTAGTTCTGGTCTCTCCCCACAAGTGGAACCATCTTCTCTACATCTACCCTATCAAACCCCTTTCATAATTAGAACATAAGAATTAAGTACATAAGAATTAGGAGCAGGAGTCGGCCATTCGGCCCCTCGAGCCTGCTCCGCCATTCAATACGATCACGGCTGATCATCGACCTCAACTCCACTTTCCCGCCCAATCCCCATATCCCGTGATTCCCTTAATATCCAAAAATCTATCGATCTCTGTCTTGAATATACTCAACCACTGAGCCTCCACAGCCCTCTGGGGCAGAAAATTCCAAAGATTCCACAACCCTCTGAGTGAAGAAATTTCTCCTCATCGCAGTCCTAAATGGCCGACCCCTTATTCTGAGACTATGTGATCCCTGGTTGTAGACTCCCCAGCCTGGGGGGGGAAACATCCTCCCTGCATCTACCCTGTCAAGCCCTGTAAGAATGTTGTGTGTTTCAGTGAGATCACCTTTCATTCTTCTAAACTTTAGAGAATATCGGCCTAGTCTGCTCAATCTCTCCTCGTAGGACAATTCCCCCATCCCAGGAATCAGTCTGGTGAACCTTCGTTGCACTCCCTTTATGGCAAGTATATCCTTCCTTAGGTTAGGAGACCAAAACTGTGCACAATACTCCAGGTGCGGTCCCCTTGCCATTGGATCAAGACCTTGCTTGGTCAAGTCCATGTGGTGATTGGTATGCAACAGCCACCCCACATTCCAGGGATGAGGGGGTTGACTTATGAGGAAAGGTTGAGGAGGTTGGGCCTCTACTCATTGGAATTCAGAAGAGTGAGAGGTGATCTTATTGAAACCTGTAAGATAATGAGGGGGCTCGACAAGGTGGATGCAGAGAGGATGTTTCCACTGATGGGGGAGACTAGAACTAGGGGACACAATCTTAGAATAAGGGGCCGCCCATTTGAAACAGAGATGAGGAGAAATTTCTTCTGAGGGTTGTAAATCTGTGGAATTCGCTGCCTCAGAGAGCTGTGGAAGCTGGGACCTTGAATAAGTTTGACAGGAATAGACAGTTTCTTAAATGATAAGGGGTTATGGGGAGCAGGCAGGGGAAGTGGAGCTGAGTCCATGATCAGATCAGCCGTGATCTTATTGAATGGCGGAGCAGGCTCGAGGGGCCGAATGGCCTGCTCCTGCTCCTATTTCTTATGTTCTTATTAAAAGAATTCATGCATGGGCATCTTCCACCCTTTAAAATGAAGTTTGGGACTTGGAGCATCTGGCCCGCATGGGTCTCATTCAGTCACCTTTTAGTGTGGAAGCAATTCATCCTCGACTCCGGTTGACTGCCGAAGGAGGAGGATATAATTGCAGTAAGACATCTTTTTACTCTTGTACTCAAATCTCAAAGACCATATTCTGAGGTTCTCCGTGCTCTCTTTGTGGGTGAGCTACCGCGTGGGCCTGGAATTCTGTGGAAGGCATCCAATCCTGTGGGATTCCACGCGCTGGCGGGCCAAGGGGAGGAAGCTGATCTGTCGGGAATGAAATCCTCTCGCTCCGTGCTGTGCCGACAGAGCGGGAGAAATCTGTTAACGCGGGGCCCGAAGGGGCGGGGGCAGCAGACTCAATGGTGTCTCTCAAAAGCGAATTGGATAAATAACCTGAAAAGGAA
This sequence comes from Pristiophorus japonicus, assembly GCF_044704955.1. Taxonomy (NCBI): domain Eukaryota; kingdom Metazoa; phylum Chordata; class Chondrichthyes; family Pristiophoridae; genus Pristiophorus; species Pristiophorus japonicus. Next base: position 37,766 of record NW_027251242.1, on the reverse strand, counting down.
ATACTTTGCAAGGCATCGGGGGGGGGGGAAGGTTGGGGAAGACTAATTGGATCGCTCTTGCAAAGAGTCAGCATGGGTAAGATGGGCCGAATGGCCTCCTTCAGTCCTGTAACATTCTCTGAAGCGGGATTGTCTGCGAGGTTCCATGATCTAAGAAGCGTTTTGTCCAGACTCGTAATCGCACAGTGATGGACTGAAACCCTCCCGTTTCCCGTAATCTCCTTCGGCCCCAGAGCCATCCCAGATCTCTGCGTTCCTCCGATTCTGACCTCTTGCGTATCCTCCGGTTTCTGTCGTTCCGCCATCGGTGGCTGTGCCTTCAGCTGCCTGGGCCCCAAGCTCTGGAACTCCCTCCCTAAACCTCTCCGCCTCTCTCTCTCTCCTTTTAAGACGCTCCTTAAAGCCTACCAAGCTTTTGGTCACCTGTCCGGATATCTTCTGATGTGGCTGGCTGTCAGATTTTGTTTTATAACGCTGCTGGGATGTTTTGCGACGTTAAAGGCGCTATCTTAATCCAAGTTCTTTTTCGTGCAATTTAAATAACAAATGGCAGAAGAACGACATTTATGTGGTGGGGGCCCATACGGGTGTCTCCCAGTACCCTACCCTCGAGTCCATGGACTATTCTACCACATGAGAAAGAAAAAATTGTATTTATATAGTGCCTTTTGTGAACTCGGGTCGTCCCAAAGCACTTTACAGCCAATTAAATACTTTTTGGAGTCGCTGTTGTAATGTGGGAAACGCAGCAGCCAATTTGCGCACAGCAAGCTCCCACAAACAGCAATGTGACCATGACCAGATTATCGGTGTTTTTTTTTAAAAAGTGATGTTGAATGAGGAATAAATATTGCCCAGGATACCTGGGATAACTCCCCTGCTCTTCGAAATAGTGGCCGTGGGATCTTTTATGTCCACCTGAGAGAGCAGACGGGGCCTCGGTTTAACGTCTCATCCGAAAGACGGCACCTCCGACTCTCTGCACTCCCTCAGCACTGCACGGGGAGTGTCGGCCTGGATTTTGTGCTCAACTCTCTGGGTTGAGACTCGAACCTCCACAGCCCTCGGACTCGGAGGCGAGAGCGCTGCCCACTGAGCCACGGCTGACAGCCACAGCAGGAGCACTGAGCCAGGGAAAGAGGAATGGGATGACACACAGACGTTGGCCTCGTGAACTGGAAACAAACAATAGCAATCTGAAGAGCCATCTGGTTCTCTCCAAAGTTATAGCAGTTACAAGGAGCCCTGATTAATGGGAACACGCCTTCTATTGAGGTTTAAAAACAAGAAAGTTGGTATAAATATTTTAAGTGGTGATGACTCCACCAAAGCAGGAGGAGTTACTGCGCTCGACAGCGAGGGGGAACAGAATTATTGTTGCCAGACCGACCATCGTCATGACGATTAGCCTCCGTGACTCTGGGGGACTGGGGTGTGGGAGGGGTTGAGGAGAATTGGCCAGCTTTGTGTCAGCCGTGGCTCAGTGGGCAGCACACCCTCGCCTCTGAGTCAGAAGGTCGTGGGTTCAAGACCCACTCCAGAGACTTGAGCACAAAAATCTAGGCCGACACTCCCAGTGCAGTGCGGAGGGAGCGCCGCACTGTCGGAGGTGCCGTCTTTCAGATGAGACGTTAAACCGAGGCCCCGTCTGCGCTCTCACCACGGTGGATGTTAAAGATTCCATGGACACTATTTCGAAGAAGAGCAGGGGGGTTATTCCCGGTGTCCTGGGGCCAATATTTATCCCCCAATCAACATCATTAAAACAGATGACCTGGTCATTAACACTTTGTTGTCTGTGGGAGCTTGCTGTGCGCAAATTGGCTGCCGTGTTTTCTACAATGCGACAATTCACAACAACTTAATGGGGTGTGAAGTGTTTTGGGATGTTCTGAGGCTGTGAAGTGCACTGTACAAATGCAAGTCATGCAAGTTTTTTCCTGCTGGATACTGTTGGAATCTGTGTGTGTGGCGGAGGGGGGGGAGGAAAACATAGAAATTTACAGCGCAGAAGGAGGCCATTTTGGCCCATCGTGTCCGTGCCGGCCGACAAAGAGCCGCACAGCCCTCGGTCAGCCCTGACGGTTACATATAAACCTATGAACAATGAACAATGGCAGAAAGGTAAAGAGCACCCAGCCCAAATAGTCCGCCCCATACAACTGCGACACCCCTTACACTGAAACATTCTACACTCCACCCCAACAGGAGCCATGTGATCTCCTGGGAGAGGCAAAAACCAGATTTAAAAACTCAGGCCAATTTAGGGGAGAAAAAAATCTGGGAAAATTCCTCTCCAACCCATCCAGGCGATCGAAACTAATCCAGTGGTATTCGATTCCCTGCAGCACTTCTCATTATATCTGCGCCGGCCAACAAAAGGTCATCCAGTCTAATCCCAATTTTTAAGGATCGGGCTTGGCCGCGATGCCTCCCACAGTCAAATAGGCAGCCTGGAGTCGACATGGAGCGAATATTGGCTCGGGTGTGAGATACCAGCGGAAGCCACTAATGGAAGCCATTAGCTGTGGGAGAGGAGGAGAGAGGTGAAATCCGGAGTGGGGGGGTGGCGGGGCAAGAGAGAGAGATGGCTTCGGTTAGTGCTACGCACCTCCTCCGCTTTACAAGGAGAATAGGCGGAGCTGCTCGATGTGGAGAGAAGGCGACACTTGAGCAAGTAATGCCAAAAGAACCCGCCATTAAAACAAGCTGCACTTGGCAACGCTTCCAACTCAAAATTCTCATCCTTATTTTCAAATCCCTCCATGGCCCTCGCCCCCTCCCTATCTCAGTAATCCCCTCCAGCCCCACAGCCCCCCGAAATATCTGCGCTCTAATTCTGCCCTCTTGAGCATCCGTGATTGTAATCGCTCCACCATCGGTGGCCGTGCCTTCTGTTGCCTGGGCCCCAAGCTCTGGAACTCCCTCCCTAAACCTCTCCGCCTCTCGTTCCTCCTGCAAGACGCTCCTTAAAACCGACCTCTTCGACCAAGCTTTTGGTCACCTGTCCTAATTTCTCCTTATGTGGCTCGGTGCCATAACACTCCTGTGAGGCTCCCTGGGACGTTTCACTACGTTAAAGGCGCTATATAAATACAAGTTGCTGTTGGCAGATAAGGAAAGGATGTCACTAGGTTCAGGGGAACAGAGGAGCACTGAGCGCGTGTGCGTGAGTGTATGTTAGGGGCTGGCGGGGAGCAGAGGGGAGGGCATCGGATTTATCAGTTGCCAGCGGAAGGTCAGGGGTCAATCAAGCCCGGGTTGACGACTATTTCTTCGTCAAGCAGACGTGCTTCAAAGCAGCTGTTTGCATTGCTTCCATTAACACCGAGCCCCGTTGGGAGAGGTTCATAGCTTTCACATGACCACAGGCCGGGCAAAGACACGCGCAAGCCAGCAGTATTGCTTTCTGGAGTGTTTTTAAGGTCGGAGCTGTCGATTGGGTGGGGGGGGGGCCAGATTCGGGGCCTGATGGGCCCTGGGCCAAACTAATCCAAATGGGACCATTTGGATTATGTTCATGTTCATTACGTTTCTGATTCTGAGCATGAAAGCACAGTTAAATAATAACACAGATAAACAGTAAAGATCTTGGGGCTGGAAATTCACCCACCTGCCGTTATTTGATAAATAACGACAAAATACTGAATAAATAAGAATAAAAATTTCGCCATTTTTTTTTAAGGGGGTAAGTTTGGCCACAAAGTACGGCGGTTCTTAAATAAACGGAGTTGCACGACGATTTGTGTTTTGAAAACCGCGATGTCGCCAACTTTAGCCCGAGGCCTATCAACGGCAAAAATACAGGCCCTGGGGAGGGGCAAAAACACACACGCAAAGAACATACATGTAAGAAAACATACACAATCAAAAAAAATCACAGAAGATTTACAAGACCCTTAAAGAATTTTAAAAATACAGACTTTAATTTGCCTTTTTTGCAGGTCTTCCTAACTACCGACGTTTCCGAGGCTGCTTTTCTCGAGTGTTTTATTTTTCTTTCTAAAAATGGGTTTGCCAAAGGGCCAGACTTGGGCGGCGTGGTTATTTTTCCGCGTTGCACATTGTCGATTGGCTTTTTGCCGATATTTTGAAAACTCCATTCGTAAAGCTTGGGGAATTTTGTGCACTTCATTTTAAGGACAAAAAAAAAAGCACTTTGAACGCGACTAAATCACGCTAAAACGTGCGTTAGGCTGGGGAAAATCTCGTCCCTAGTCTCTGCAAAAATAGGTCTGTCCACATCAGGCCAATTAACAATATTTTCCTCGATCTTGTTCCCCTCTCTGTTGATTCTATTCAGTCAATTTGGGGGGTCTTATTTTGTTCCCTACGTTTTATTTGGTGGGCCTAGGGCCTGCAGCTCCATCTGCCCCTGGCCGGGGGCGGGCGCAGGGGGTGGGGAACACTTTCTGTGCATGTGGCTGAGGGAACCTGGGTGTCATGTTGGCATCGAATGTTGGCATGCAGGTGCAGCAGGCGGTGAAGAAAGCAAATGGCATGTTGGCCTTCATAGCGAGAGGATTTGAGTACAGGGGCAGGGAGGTCTTACTGCAGTTGTACAGGGCCTTGGTGAGGCCACACCTGGAGTATTGTGTGCTGTTTTGGTCTCCTAATCTGAGGAAGGACATTCTTGCTATTGAGGGAGTGCAGCGAAGGTTCACCAGACTGATTCCCGGGATGGCAGGACTGACAGATGAGGAGAGACTGCATCAACTCGGCCTTTATACACTGGAATTTAGAAGAATAAGAGGGGATCTCATAGAAAAATGTAAAATTCTGACGGGATTGGACAGGTTAGATGCAGGAAGAATGTTCCCGATGTTGGGGAAGTCCAGAACCAGGGGTCACAGTCTAAGGATACGGGGTAAGCCATTTAGGACTGAGATGAGGAGAAACTTCTTCACTCAGAGAATTGTGAACCTGTGGAATTCTCTACCCACAGAAAGTTGTTGAGGCCAGTTCGTTAGATATATTCAAGAGGGAGTTAGATGTGGCCCTTACGGCTAAAGGGATCAAGGGGTATGGAGAGAAAGCAGGAATGGGGTACTGAGGTTGCATGATCAGCTATGATCATATTGAATGGCGGTGCAGGCTCGAAGGGCCGAATGGCCTGCTCCTGCACCTATTTTCTATGTTTCTATGAAAGAACTTTGTTGGACTGCGCTTTAGTCAGCGTTAAATATCAGGCAAAAAAAAAAAATCATCCAAGTGTGTGAGATATTCAGTGTGGCGCACAGCCTTTCCTGGAGTGGCCAGGCTCAGTATAATCCACCCCCATCTCCCGTTTCTTCCTATTGGGAGATACTGTGGCCCTCCATGGACCCTTTGATGTCCCGACAAGAATTGTTGTGTGTCAACAGCTCCATCTTTTGCCCCGTTGGGTACAATGTATTTTTATAAAACCTCTGCACAGCCCTTTCTCACCATTTGAGTGCATCACAAGCAGAAAGAAAGACAGACTTGCATTTATATAGCGCCTTTCACGACCACCGGACGTCTCAAAACGCTTTACAGCCGATGAAGTACTTTTGGAGTGTAGTCACTGTTGCACTGTGGGAAACGCGGCAGCCAATTTGGGCACAGCAAGCTCCCACAAACAGCACTGTGATAGTGATCAGATCATTTTTTTTTTAATGTTGTTTGAGGGATTAATATTGGACCAGGACACCGAGGAGAACTCCCCACTGCTCTTCTTCGAAATAGTGCCATGGGATCTTTTACATCCACCCGAGAGAGCAGACGGGTCCTCGGTTTAACGTCTCATCTGAAAGACGGCACCTCCGACAGTGCGGCGCTCCCTCAGCACTGCACTGGGAGTGTCGGCCTAAAGTTTTTCTTTGTGCTCAAGTCTCTGGAGTGGGACTTGAACCCACAACCTTCTGACTCCGAGGCGAGGGTGCTGCCCACTGAGCCACGGCTGACACGGACCAGCAGCATTGTTGGTTTCTCTATGATCATCTGGCATCTGGGCGGAACTCAGCACTGTTTATGTTGAACTCCAGAACCTATAGTGCCAGCTGTGGCACGATGGGCAGCACTCGCGCCTCTGAGTCAGAAGGTCGTGGGTTCAAGTTCCATCCCAGTGACTTGAGCACAAAAAATCCAGGCTGGCACTCCCAGTGCTGTTTTGTGGGAGCTTGCTGTGCGCAAATTGGCTGCCGCGTTTCCCACATTACAACAGTGGGCTGCACTTCAAAAGTACTTCATTGGCTTTGTAAAGCGCGTTGAGACATCCGGTGGCCGTGAAAGCTGCCATATAAATGGAGCGAGAGATGGTGAGCTTGCCGCCGTTGGAATAGATTGTTGGATCTTGTGCTGCTGTCGACCCAATGCTGCCCTTCAACCCTGTTTTATATATGTATACCTGTATATACCTTGTGTAGCCACCAGAGGGCTCATCCCCTGGAGTCCCAAGGGATCCCACAATCCCTTGGGAGCACAGGTATTTAAGGAGGCCTCACAGGCTCGAGAGGTACTCTGGAGACCTGCAATAAAAGACTACGGTCACACTTTACTTTGAGCTCACAGTATCCAGTCAGACTCTTTATTCATACATAATAAACCCCTCAGTTGCTCGAGCCTCTGTCTAGGCCTTGGCTCAGTGTGCAGTGTCATGTTTGTAACTACAATGTAACACCACTGTATTACTGTATACACTCAACACAGATGCACACCTTGACCACAGGGGGTGAACTTGTGGGAGACACTCCTTACCTGATCACTCAGGTATTTAAAGGGTGGTCCCACGCAGGGTCATCACTTCTGGAGTGCTGAATAAAGAGTTAAGGTCACAGAGTGGCCTTGTCCCTGGAATGTGCCTCGTGTGGTTTCATGCTGTAGAGTAAGGACTTTACATGCAGTAGCCTGAATTGGAAGGCCATGGGTTCAAGCCCCTGTCAGGCTCCTGACCCTGGGCTTGTGTTGTTCCCAAGAGAGGCAGCCATTGAATGCCAGGATGGGCGTAGGCCCCATCCTAGGCCGGGCGGCCTTTGCTTCAGCGAGATGCCTGGGTGAAAGGCCATATAGGCAGGGCCTCGCCAACGTTGAATGGAATAGTTACAGGAGACTTTGTAAATCAGGAAAGGGGTCATTAGTTGGGTTTTGCAAGTCCGTAGACTGTAGAAAAAAGGCAGATTGGAGGGAGATAAGGATTACATTGCACAGAATGTACAGCACAGAAAAGGGCCATTCGGCCCAACCGGGCCGTGCCGGGGTTTATGCTCCACACCAGCCTCCTCCCACCCCTCATCATCTCACCCCATCAGCATAACCCTCGATTCCCTTCTCCCCTCATGTGTTTATCCAGCCTCCCCTTAAATACATCGATACTATTCGCCTCAACCCCTCCCTGTGGCAGCGAGTTTCACATTCTCACCGCTCTCTGGGTAAAGAAGTTTCTCCTGAATTCTCTGTTGGATTTATTGGGGTTAACGATTTTATATTGATGGCCACTAGTTTTGGATTCCTCCAACAAGTTGTATTTATATAGCGCCTTTAATGTAGTGAAATGTCCCAAGGTGCTTCACAGGAGTGTTATGAGTTTTAAAAAAAAAATGTTGACACGGAGGGAGGGAAAGAGCTTCTTAGTAATATTTATCCCTCAACCAAAATTACAACATGGATCTGGTCATTATCACATCGTTGTTTGTGGGAGCTTGCTGTGTGCAAATTGGCAGGTGATCAAAAGCTCGGTCAAAGAAATCGGTTTTAAGGAGCGTCTTGAAGGAGGAAAGAGAGACGGAGAGGTTTAGGGAGGGAGTTCCAGAGCTTGGGGCCCAGGCAACAGAAGGCACGGCCACCGATGGTGGAGCGATTATAATCAGGGATACTCAGGAGGGCAGAATTAGAGGAGTGCAGACATCTCGGGCGGAGGGGCGGGGGTGGGTTTGTGGGACTGGAGGGGATTACAGAGATAGGGAGATTCTGGAGGTGTTTGGAAGGAACAGGTTGGTTCAGAAGAAAGTGTGGTGAGGTTTGATTGTGTTGAATGGCGGAGCAGGCTCGAGGGGCAGAGAGGCCTACTCCTAATTCTGAAGTGGGACTCGCTGGATAACTCCCTCTGAGGTGCGATGGGCTGAATGGCCTTCTGTGCTGTATGATTCTATGATCAATATTGATTGCAATAATCGAGAGGCTGTTTGTCGCTGACACAGCAAAGACTGCAGTGCACTTCCCCGACACGCACTCCCGTTTTATTCGCTTTAACCGGCAATCCGCGCCGTGGAATTTTGCATTCACATTCCTCGTGGTGCTGTTATATCCGACTCGGTAACTGATGTATTCTCTGGCTGTGACGCAATGGTGCTGCGGGCCATCCCATAATATCAGTGTCTGTTCCACGCTACTTTATTGAATGCGTGTGATTTACAGCATGGGGAAAACCGATCAATAAATCTCTCTCTCTCTCTCTATCTCTCTCTCTCTCTCTCTCCTCCCCCCTCTCTCTCTCTCTCTCTCTCTCTCTCTCCTCCCCCCCACACCCGCTCTCTCTCTCTCTCCCCCCCCTCCCCCTCTCTCCCCTCCCACCCCCTTCTTTCTCGCTTGCTCGCTCTCTCTCTCTCCTCCCCCCCCCCACACCTGCTCTCTCTCTCTCCCTCCCCCACCTCCCCACACCCCCTCCCTCTCTCTTCCCTCCCCCCACACCCCCCAGCTCCTTCTTTCTCTCTCTCGCTCTCTCTCTTCCCCCACACCTCTCTCGCGCTCTCTCTCTCTCTCTCTTCCCCCACCCCCCTTTCTCGCTCTCTCTCCCCTGCCCCCCACCATCCCCCTCTCTCCCTCGGTCATCCAAGACCAGGGACAGAACCTGCAAATTTCCTGGCCGGATAGCTTCTTATTAATATTTATCCCTCAATCAACATCATGAGCTGGTCATTATCACATTGCTGTTTGCGGGAGCTTGCTGTGCGCAAATTGGCCACCGCGTTTCTACAAAAGTACTTAATTGGCTGTAAATCGTTCTGGGACATCCTGGCCTAGTATTCTTCCTTCATACAGCTTCTTTCTCAACCTCCGGATGTCGGAGTGGGTTACAGCAGGGGGTTGGCGGGAAGTAATTGGATGTTTTTTTTTTGTTCCTGGGATGTGGGCGTCGCTGGCAAGGCCGGCATTTATTGCCCATCCCTAATTGCCCCTTGAGAAGGTGGTGGTGAGCCGCCGCCTTGAACCGCTGCAGTCCGTGTGGTGAAGGTGCTCCCACAGTGCTGTTAGGGAGGGAGTTCCAGGATTGTGACCCAGCGACGATGAAGGAACGGCCGATATATTTCCAAGTCGGGATGGTGTGTGACTGGGAGGGGAACGTGGAGGTGGTGGTGTTCCCATGCGCCCGCTGCCCTTGTCCTTCTAGGCGGTAGAGGTCGCGGGTTTGGGAGGTGCTGCCGAAGAAGCCTTGGCGAGTTGCCGCAGTGCATCTTGTAGACGGTGCACACTGCAGCCAGGGGGCGCCGGTGGTGGAGGGAGTGAATGTTGAAGGTGGTGGGGTAGCGTGCCGATCAAGCGGGGCTGCTTGGTCCTGGGTGGGGAGGGGGAGGAGGAGGTCTGCAGGAGCAAATTTGCTGCAATCGACTGATGGTGCGGGGTTGCGGAGCGGGCTGGATCTCGCGACCAGGATCCGCGGGGTCTTGGGGAAACCCGGGTCCTTCCGCGAAGGGAGGCTTGCTGTCGGGTCGAGCCGTGCGCGACAGGCTGGCGTGTCCCTGGAGCCGAGCTGGTTCTGCGAGACTGAAAGCTGAACTTGGTATTGATCTGTTAATAAAATGTTCCTTCATCTGAATTGACGTAGAATGAGTGGGAGTAAAGAGGACACACTTTAAATTAACTGCTTGCTAAATATTTGATGGTGTGGTGGATGCTCCCAGAGCACAGCCTCCAGCTACAGAATGTTTCACGTTAACCCCTTCCCTCCCGCCGGCTCCGTATTCTGCCGATTTGTGTGTCGGAACAGGCTGGGGTCCCCTTCAGCCCTGTGCTCGCTGAAAACCCAGCAACACGAGCTTGCACTTACGCAGCGGCCGTAACCCCGTGAGACTTCCCAAGGCGCTTCACGGGAGCGTTTCTCCAACGCAGTGTGACACCGCGCCGCGTGAGATAACCGGGCAGGTGACCAAAAGTTTGGTCAAAGAGGTCGGTTTTGAGGAGCGTCTTGAAGAAGTAAGAGAGCGGCGGAGAGGCTCAGGGAGGGTGTTCCAGAGCTCGGGGGCCCAGGCAGCTGAAGGCACGGCCGCCGATGGTGGAGCGATTTAAAATCGGGGATGCTCAAGAGGCCAGAATTGGAGGAGCGCAGAGATCTTGGGTGGGGGGGGGCGCGGTTTAATAGCCACGTGTTGCTGTAAATTCTTAAGCAAGAACCTATGAATCAAATATATTAGTCACTAATAAATCCAATGGGGAATTCAGCAGAATCTTTACCCAGAGAGCGGTGAGAATGTGGAACTCGCTGCCACTGGGAGTGGTTGAGGCGAAGAGTATAGATGCATTTAAGGGGAGGCTGGATAAACACACGAGAGAACACGGAATAGAAGGGTATGCCAATCCGGGTTAGATGAAGTAAGGTGGGAAGAGGCTGTGTGTGGGAGCTTGCTGTGCACAAATTGGCTGCCGCCTTTCCTACAATGCAACACCTGCACTTCAAAAAGTTCTTCACTGGCTGCAAAGTGCATTGGGATGTTCTGTGGTCGTGAACAGCGCTATATAAATGTAAGTGCATTCAATTCATAAGGGAATCGAGGGATATGGGGATCGGCCGGGGAAGTGGAGTTGAGGCCAAGATCAGATCAGCCGTGATCTCATTGAATGGCGGAGCAGGCTCGAGGGGCCGAATGGCCGACTCCTGCTCCTATTTCTTGTGTTCTCTTACCTTCCCTGAAGTGTTAAGATCATTCAGCTGCTTTCTGCGTTACTTTGCAAGGCGACACTCACTGTCTCGGGAAACTCTGCTTGGGCCTTGGTGGGGGAAACCCAGAGCAAGGGTGCCCGATTTTAAATCCGAGCCATTCAGGAGTGAAATCAAAAAGTTTTTCACGCAAAGTTGGAAATCAGGAAACTAAAACTAGGGAACATATATTGGTCTTTATTGTAAAGGGGATGGAGTATAAAAGCAGGGAAGTCTTGCTACAGTTGTACAGGGTATTGGTGAGGCCACACCTGGAATACTGCGTGCAGTTTTGGTTTCCATATTTACGAAAGGATATACTTGCTTTGGAGGCAGTTCAGAGAAGGTTCACTCGGTTGATTCCAGAGATGAGGGGGTTGACTTATGAGGAAAGATTGAGGAGGTTGGGCCTCGACTCATTGGAATTCAGAAGAATTATCGAAACGTATAAGATTATGAAGGGGCTTGACAAAGTGGATGCGGAGAGGATGTTTCCACTGATGGGGGAGACTAGAACTAGAGGGCATGTTCTTAAAATAAGGAGCCGCCCATTTAAAGCAGAGATGAGAAATTTCTTCTCTCAGGGTTGTAAATCTGTGGAATTCGCTGCCTCGGAGAGCTGTGGAAACGGGGATATTGAATAAATTTAAGACAGAAATGGACAGTTCCTTAAACGATAAGGGGATAAGGGGTTATGGGGAGCAGGAGGGGTAGTGGAGCTGATTCCATGATCAGATCAGCCATGGTCTTATTGAATGGCGGAGCAGGCTCGAAGGGCCAAATGGCCGACTCCTGCTCCTAATTCTTATGTTCTTATTCCCCCAAAAAGCTGTGGCTGCTTGGGGAAGGAGGGTTAACTGAAGCATTCAAGAGTGCGATCGATTAGATTTTTGTTGGTTGAGGGTATCGAGGGATGTCAATCAAAGGCAGAGTTGAGATGAAGATCAGCCAGGATCTAATTGAATGGCGGTACATGCCTGAGACGGGTTGAATGGCCTACTCTGTTCCTATCTTCCAACCAAATTGGGTGTCACTCCTCCGACCTCCACTATCCTCTGGACAGTGTCAGCCGTGGCTCAGTGGGCAGCACCTTCGCCTCGGAGTCAGAAGGTCGTGGGTTCCAGTCCCACTCCAGGGACTTGAGCACATAAATCCAGGCTGACACTCCCAGTGCAGTGCTGAGGGAGTGCCGCACTGTCGGAGGTGCCGTCTTTTGGATGAGACGTTAAACTGAGGCCCCATCTGCCCTCTCAGGTGGATGTAAAAGATCCCATGGCACTATTTTGAAGAAGAGCAGGGGGAGTTCTCCCCGGTGTCCTGGGGCCAATATTTATCCCTCAATCAACGTAACAAAAACAGATTATCTGGTCATTATCACATTGCTGTTTGTGGGAGCTTGCTGTGCGCAAATTGGCTGCCGCGTTTCCCACAGTACAACAGTGACTACACTCCAGAAGTACCTAATTGGCTGTAAAGCGCTTTGAGACGTCCGGTGGTCATGAAAGGCGCTATGCAAATGCAAGTCTTTCTTTCCTTCCTGTTGGGCGGGGGGGTGGGTGGGGGTCACTGTGCTTTATACAGGCCTGCCTCCCACCTTCTCTCAAATGTGCAGCAGCAAAAATGATTGTGCGGTTATCCTTAAATCCACCCGACTGTCCCTGGCCTCCTCGCCCCATGGGTACCATTGATGCCTGGGCCTTGCTGAAGGATGGTGAGGTTGCCTAGCAACAGTCGGCACGACATGAATTGTGCTCTACCTCTGACTTAGCGTGCACCCAATCGGGAAGCCCAGGCTTCACTGGGTAGGGGGAGGTATCTAGGCCCTCACGCAAGCAATGGCCACCTGGCCAATACCATTTAAAAAAAAAAAAAAAAAAAACAACAATTTTATATCGCACCTTTAACGTAGTAAAACGTCCCAGCAGTGTTATAAGACAAAACAGGACACGATGGGCTGAAATGGCGGCCTCCTGCGCTGTAATTTTCGTTGGTACTAAAACCGATATATTTGACACCGAGCCACATAAGAAGAAATTGGGGCAGATGCTTGGTCAAAGAGGTAGATTTTAAGGAGCGTCTTGAAGGAGGAAAGAGAGGTGGAGGGGTTCAAGCAGGGCGTTCCAGAGCTTGGGGCCCAGGCAGCTGAAGGCACGGCCACCGATGGTGGAGCGATTGTAATCAGGGATGGTCAGGAGGGCAGAATTTGAGGAGCGCAGACATCTCGGGGCGGGGGTGGGGGGGGTTTGGAGGAATTACAGAGATAGGGAGGGGGCGAGGCCATGGAGGGATTTGCAAACAAGGATGGGAATTCAGAAGAGGGGTGGGGGGGCGGTGGGGAGAGGAGAATATTCCGACAAGACTGTTTGGACAGCGATTACTCCTTGTGCATGCTGTGAACTTGTTTACGGAGTGCAACAGTGGGGCTTCAATGGAAAGATGCTGTGGAATTGAGCTGACATCATTCTGGCCTTCCTGTCCCTTGGTGTGTATGATTGTTTTCTAGCGCACACACACACACACACACCAACATCTGTGTTATCCAGCAAACGATTCAGGTGCTTCCTGTACGGAGGGCCAATCTCTCTCCGAACATCACATGGACTCCACTGCTTTCCTTTCCGTCTGCCTCTGACCCTGACTTGATCCAAATCAGGATCTCAGCCGTCCGAACCATTGCCTGGTTAGAGTGGATAAGACATAAGAACATAAGAAATAGGAGCAGGAGTAGGCCATTTGGCCCCTCGAGCCTGCTCCGCCATTTAATACGATCATGGCTGATCCGATCATGGACTCGGGTCCACTTCCCCGCCCGCTCCCCATTATCCCTTATCCCGTTATCCCCCTATCGGTTAAAAAACCGTTTATCTCTGTCTTAAATTTATTCAATGTCCCGGCTTCCACAGCTCTCTGGGGCAGTGAATTCACAGATTTACAACCCTCAGAGAAGAAATTCCTCCTCATCTCAGTTTTAAATGGGCGGCCCCTTTATTCTAAGATCATGCCCCCTAGTTCTAGTCTCCCCCATCAGTGGAAACATCCTCTCTGCATCCACCTTGTCAAGCCCCCTCATAATCTTATACGTTTCGATAAGATCACCTCTCATTCTTCTGAATTCCAATGAGTAGAGGCCCAACCTCCTCAACCTTTCCTCATAAGTCAACCCCCTCATCTCCAGAATCAACCTAGGATGGTCCTATTTCCCTTAGAAGAGGGGTCAACAACCAGGGGGCATAGATTTAAAGTAAGTGGTAGGAGGATTTGAGGGGAAATTTCTTCACCCAGAGGGTGGTGGGGGTCTGGAACTCACTGCCTGAAAGGGTGGTAGAGGCAGAAACCCTCACCACATTTAAAAAAAGTACTTGAAGTGCTGTAACCTACAGGGCTATGGACCGAGAGCTGGAAAGTGGGATTAGGCCGGATAGCTCTTTGTCGGCTGGCGTGGACACGATGGACCGAAATGGCCTCCTTCCGTGCTGTAAATTTCTATGATTCTATGACACTGCAGTTGCTGCTCACCCCAAGAGTTTGGGGGAGGGGGGGAAGGGAAGGGGAGCATCAAATCTGTGTAGCCAAAGGCCCTCTGGTGCCAGCAGAGATGCCAATGTATGAGTCAATCTTCCTGGTTTCTCTCATTCTCCCGTATCCTAACTTGCACCAAGTTCCGTTCATCCATCTGCTCGCCGATCTGGGTTGACTCCCGGGCTGGCAGCGTATCAGTTTTCAAATACTCACCCTTGTTTTTACATCCCTCCACAGCCTCCCCAACCCCCCTGCCCCCCCCCTCTCTCTGTCTGTAAGCTCCTCCAGCACCCTCCGAGATCTCTGTGCTCAATTCTGGCCTCTTGAGCATCCACCATTAGCGGCCGTGTCTTCAGCTGCCGAGGCCCCAAGCTCAGGAATTCCCTGCTGAACTCTCTTCCCTCTCTACTTCTCTCTCTCCTGCTTTAAGACGCTGCTTAAAACATGCCTATTTGACCAAACTTTTGGCCGTCTAATGTCTCCTTATATGGCTCAGTGTCAAATTTTGATTGCAAACGCACCTGTGAAGCGTCTTGGGACATATTCGGTGCTATATACATCTATATATATATATATATATATATATGTTGTATGAACGAAGGTGATTTAGACAGCCTTCCTCCATCCTTAACTATCTTGTGATAACCAGATAGGTGTAGGACTAGACTTGAGTTCAGTGTCCATTCCCTCCACACCACCTAATTAATGCATTAATTATAGTGTCAGCCATGGCTCAGTGGACAGCACACTTGCCTCTGAGTCAGAAGGTTGAGGGTTCAAGTCCCACTCCAGGGACTTGAGCACAAAAATCCAGGCCGACATTCCCAGTGCAGTGCTGAGGGAGTGCGGCACTGTCGGAGGTGCCGTCTTTCGGATGAGACGTTAAACCGAGGCCCCGTCTGCTCTCGGGTGGATGTAAAAGATCCCACGGCACTATTTCGACGAAGAGCAGGGGAGTTCTCTCCGGTGTCCTGGGGCCAATATTTATCCCTCAATCCATACAACAAAAACAGATTATCCGGTCATTATCACATTGCTGTTTGTGGGAGCTTGCTGTGCGCAAGTTGGCTGCCGCGTTTCCCACATCACAACAGTGACTACACTCCAAAAGTACTTCATTGGCTGTAAAGCGCTTTGGGATGTCCGGTGGTCGTGAAAGGCGCTATAGAAATTCAAGTCTTTTGCCTGATCACAATGTGGGCCCACTGTGCGAGGGGGCTGAAGTGTTGAGTATTGATTTTGGGGGGGTTCACTGCCCCTTGGGTTGGCAGGTACTGGCACTGCCACACTGCTGGGGCACACTGCAGGCCTGGTATCAAAAGACACCGCCCACAGGAAGCCTGCGATCACAGGCGCGCAATTGTTCTCGTTTCTGAAGGGAGTGGGCCAAGAAACAACTATTAATGTCGACCGAGGACAACAAGATTAGAACGTGGACAGCTTTAAGCTAAATGTAATTTATGAACAAGGCCTGTTTGGAGTTGTTAGCAGACCGTTTCCCCCAGATTGCTCACTGGCTCAGTGGGCAGCACTCTCGTCTCTGAGTCACTCCAGGGACTTGAGCACAAAAATCCAGGCTGACGCTTCCAGTGCAGTGCTGAGGGAGCGCCGCACTGTCGGAGGTGCCGTCTTTCGGATGAGACGTTAAACCGAGGCCCCGTCTGCCCTCTCAAGTGGGAGAGATCCCGTGGCCACTATTTTGAAGAAGAGCAGGGGAGTTATTCCCGGTGTCCTGGGGCCAATATTTATCTCTCAATCAACATCACTAAAACCAGATGATCTAGTCATTATCACATTGCTGTTTGTGGGAGCTTGCTGTGCGCAAATTGGCTGCCGCGTTTTCCACATTACAACAGTGACTACACTCCAAAAGTGCTTCACTGGCTGTAAAGCACTTTGAGACGCCCCAGTGGTTGCATTGGGCCCTATCCATGGGTGTTGCTATGTGTGTGTGTGTCTCTCTCTCTCTCTCTCTCTCCCTCCCTCGCATTTGTCGTGCCGGTCCCTCTCTCTCTCCCTCCCTCTCTCTCTCCTTTCTCTATCTCCTCTTCCTGGTCTGTGTGTGAGTGTGTGTGTCTTTTTTTATTCATTCTGGGAGGTGGGGATCACTGGCAAGGCTGGCATTTATTGCCCATCCCTCATTGAGAAGGTGGGGGTGAGCTGCTACAGTCCGTGTGGTGAAGGTGCTCCCACAGGATTTTGACCTGAAGGAACGGCGATATATTTCTGGATAGTGTCTCTTTACCTCTATCTTTTTCTCTCCTCCCTCTCTCTCTCTCTCCTCTCTCTCTCTCTCTCCTGTGTTCTCTCCCCTCTGTGTGTTCTGTCTCTCTCTCTCTTCCCCTCTGTTTTTCTCTCCCTCTCACGATCTCTTTCTCCTCTCTGTCTGTGTGTGTGTCTCTGTTTCTCTCTCCCCTCTGATTCTGTCTCTCTCTCTCTCTCTCTCTCTCTCTCTCTCTCTCTCTCTCCCCTCCCTGTCTGTGTATGTGCCTCTTTCCATTTCTATATCTCTTTCTCTCCCATCCATCTCTCTCTTCCCTTCTCTGCATATGTGTGTGTGACACTCTCTCTCGCTCGATCTCTCTCTCCCTCTCCCTGCCTCTGATAAAGCCGTGAAAATACTGGCAAAGAGGGAGAAGTTAGATAAACCTGAGGAAGAAAAAGGAATGGAAGCCTTCCTACAGCTATACAGGGTATTGGTGAGGCCACACCTGGAGTACTGCGTGCAGTTTTGATTTCCATATTTACGAAAGGATATACTTTGGAGGCAGTTCAGAGAAGGTTCGCTCGGTTGATTCCGGAGATGAGGGGGTTGACTTATGAGGAAAGGTTGAGTAGGTTGGGCCTCTACTCATTGCAATTCAGGTGATCTTATCGAAACGTATAAGATTATGAGGGGGCTTGACAAGGTGGATGCAGAGAGGATGTTTCCACTGTTGGGGGAGACTAGAACTAGGGGGCATAAGCTTAGAATAAGGGGCCGCCCCATTTAAAACTGAGATGAGGAGAAATTTCTTCTCTCTGAGGGTTGTAAATCTGTGGAATTCGCTGCCTCAGAGAGCTGTGGAAGCCGGGACATTGAATAAATTTAAGACAGAAATAGACAGTTTCTTAAACGATAAGGGGTTATGGGGAGCGGGCGGGGAAGTGGAGCTGAGCCCATGATCGGATCAGCCATGATCGTATTAAATGGTGGAGCAGGCTCGAGGGGCCTTATGGCCTACTCCTGCTCCTATTTCTTATGTTCTTATGATGTGTTGATGGGGTGAGATGAAGTAAGGTGGTGGGGGGAGAGACGGGGCCCCTCTGGGGCATCGACCAGATGGGCCGAATGGCCTGTTTCTGTACGACAAACACTTTGCAAATAGCATTGTGGGGCGAAGCAGCTCAACGACTCACGTGGCGTGGTTAGTTTTAACTCTGGGTGGAAGCGGTTAATAAATCTTCTAGTTTTCCCAGAAGCTACAGTCAAATTTTTTTCTTCTTCTTCTTGTTTGTTTTTAAAGCAACAAAGGAGGCCGTTTCCATGGCGACTCTAATTAGCTGAAAGGAGGAATTTTTTTGTGTGTGTGTCACAGGATTCAGGATGCAGCCTTGGCCTTCAAAGCTGCCCTTTTCATTAAAAAACGTGACATCATCCAACAGGAATGCCTCTTTTTTCCCTTCTTCTTTCTCTCTCTTTTGTTCTTTTTCTTTAGGGTCCAGGCATTTGTCTTGGAGTGGGGTGGGGGGTGGCGGGGGGGGGGGGGGGGGAGGAGGGAGAGAGAGAGAGTCTGTCCTCTTTCGTTCCTCTCCCTGGCTTCATTGAACTCGCACCTCACACAAAAATAATCTTCAGACAAATGGAATAAGCGGGGTGCTGCGGAATCCAGGCCGGATGTGTAAGACTGCAAACCAATCTCTCTCTTTTTCTCTCTCATCTGGCACAGAGTCTGTTCTGATAATTATTCCCCTCTCCCGGGCCAGGCAGAAATCTATTCCCAGGCTTCTGCCGGTGCTTGCCGTCAAGTAGGCCGCAAGAGAGCATGCTGGGAGATTCCCTGTCCACTGCCCCCTTTTCTGGTCTGGGCCTGGCTCTCGGGCCTACAGCAGCTTGTATTTATATAGCACCTTAAACGTAGTAATGGGTCCCAAGGCACCTCACAGCAGTGTTATAAGACAAAACAAATAAATTTGACACCGAGCCACATAAGAAGAAATTACGGCAGGTGACCAAAAGCTTGGTTAAAGAGGTAGGTTTTAAGGAGCGTCTTGAAGGAGGAAAGTGAAGTAGAGAGAGCTTGGGGCCCAGGCAACAGAAGGCGCGGCCACCAATGTTTGAGCGATTATAATCAGGGATGCTCAAGAAGGCAGAATTAGAGGAGCGCAGACATCTCGTGGGGTTGTGAGGCTGAAAGAGATGGGGAGGGGGCAAGGGCCATGGAGGGATTTGTAAATAAGGATGAGAATTTTGAAATCGAGGCGTTGCTTAACCGGGAGCCAATGTCGGTCAGCGAGCACAGGGGGTGATGGGTGAGCGGGACTTGGTGTGAGTTCGGACAGGGGGTGATGGGTGAGCGGGACTTGGTGTGAGTTCGGACAGGGGGTGATGGGTGAGCGGGACTTGGTGTGAGTTCGGACACGGGTTTTGGGTCACCAAGTTTATGTAGGGGAGAATGTAGGAGGCCGGCCAGGAGTGCTTTGGAGTAGTCAAGTCTGGATTAGGACCTTGTTGAGTGGGCCATATTGGGCCATGAAACCAGTTGCCATCCCTGCAGGAACAACCTGGAGTCTCCAGGGATTAAAGATGAATCCCTCAGGACGCTGCAGGCGATTGTACCCAGGCGAAAAATCACAGGGAGCGTTAAAATAATTCTTTTTTTTTTTTCGTTGAACACTTTTTTAATTTGCTGTAAAAAAAAAATATTGGCGATGGAGGGGGAAAATTGGCCGTGTCACTTAAGGTTAAAGAATCATCCAATCGCGTGATGAGGAGCCGGTTCGCTTTCCAATTGGCTGTGGGAAGGCGGGGCTCCACGAGGATGGACGTTTCGGGCGGCCAATGGCGGGAGAGCGGGGCCTTTGGAGGCGCGCGATCATGTGACGAAAGCCTCCAGGAACACGTCCATCCAGAGTCAGGACCCCAGCGCCCGCGTAGCTTTGTTGACCGTTGCCCTCTTTTCTCCCCTCCCCTCTTCCCCCCACCACGATCCCCCTCCTGCACCGCCACCCCCAGAGGAAGCTGAAATGGCAGTGTCGATTCTGCAGCACAGGAGCTGTGGGTCCTCAACATTCCCGCGTTGGGGGAACGGGGCAACCGACTGGGGAGGCCAAGCCCCCCCCTTCCCCCCCCCCCCCCCCCCCCCCCACCCCCAGGTCAGCGTGCTGTCGGGACTCAATGGCAGCTCGCCCCACCGCAGGTCACGTTTCCGTTGCTTCTCCGGTGTCGCTTCGTCCCGCGGTGCCCGCAGAAGCCGTCACTCCAGGTGGACATCAACCCCCTCCCGAAGCCACCTTGGCCTGAGCTAAGGAAGCCCCATTCACATACCTTGGCTCGTCCCAGGTCGCTCGACAGCCAATGAAACCGTTTTTGAAGTGTGGTCACTGTTGGTAATGTAGGCAAACCCGGCAGCCAATTATCGCACAGCAAGCTCGATTGCCTGATGATGTCGTTGCCGCGTGGTCAACCAACGTCAAGATGGCTTTCACGTGGCTTCGTATAATCGTGGCTTTCACGACCCCTGGACGTCCTGAAGCGCCCATGCAATACACTGAAGCTGTGGCTCAGTGGGTAGCACTCTTGCCTCTGAATCAGAAAGGTTCAACTCCCACTTGAGCCCCAAAAAATCCAGACTGACACTCCCCAGTGCAGCGCTGAGGGAGCGCCGCACTGTCGCAGGTGCCGTCTTTCGGCTGAGACATTAAACTGAGGCCCCGTTTGCGCTCTCAGATGGACGTAAAAGATCCCGTGGCCCTGTTTCGAACAAGAGTTAACCCCAGTGTCCTGGAGCCAATATTTATCCCTCAACCAACATCACTCAAAAAACCAGATGATCTGGGTCATTATCCCATCGCTGTTTGTGGGAGCTTGCTGTGCGCAAACTGTCTGCCGCGTTTCCCACATTACAACAGTGACTGCGCTTCAAAAGTACTTCATTGGCTGTAAAGCGCGTCGGGACGTCCGGTGGTCGTGAAAAGCACTATATAAATGCAAGTCTGTCTTTTGAAGTGTAGTCACTGTTGTTTAGCCAATTTGTGCACAGCGAGCCTTCGCAAACAGCATTGAGATAAATGACCAGTTTATTTTTGTCACGGGAGGATAGAGGGAAGAGATGCTGCTTTTTGACTAGTGCCACGGGATTTTTTTTTTTACATCAACATCAGCCAGACAAGCCTCATTTGAATGTCTCCTCCAGAAACGGCACCTCCGACAGCGCAGCACTCCCTCAATAGCGCATTGAAGGGCAGTGTAAAACATGCACCTGTGAGTATGCTCACCGGTTTGTAGAGCAGCGGGCGGTCGAGGGGGTCGTTCAGCCCGACTGCCTGCCTCTCTTCCGCGGTTACATCCGAGCCAGGGGTGTCCCTGGAGATGGAGCACGCGGTGTCCACCGGTACGCTCGCGGCGAGAGGTGGGCGCCGGAGGGACTGGAGTGCATCATCTCCCCGGCAACCAAATTTTAATTTGATTTTATATGTCTAAAGTTTAATTTGTTTATTGTGCTGGGTTTAGTGCCCCCCCCCCTTTTTAGCCAGAGGGCACTTGTATAATTTGTGTTTGTAGTGCCCTCAAAAAAAAACGGCAAAAAAAAAACAAGGGGGCACTTGTTTGAGTGTGTGTGGAGTGCCCCCCTCCCCTTTTAATCAGTGGGGCATTTGTTTAAATGATTTAATTGTCTTATAACAAAATAGTTGTAGAGCTGTTGAGTTGGGAGTGGCTTAGCCAGTCACATGATGTTTCCAAGACTCAATAAAACCCCGGCCAGTTGGGTTCGGGGGATCCACGATGGGGCAGGTGGTTGTGAGCCTAGTGGATGAACTGGTAACGCGTCGTGTGATTGTTAAACCTTTTGTTAATAAACCAACTAGTTCTCAATAGCAACGTGTTGCTATGAATTCTTAAGCAAAGAACCCACGAAGCAAATACATTACATGGGGTAGAGAGGTTGGAAAGGTTGAGTATTATCAGGGACTCTGATCAGAGCCACAATCCCAACCAATGTCGTGTTGTTGCGATCCTCTTAAGGTCCCCACACACTGAGCTTCTGAATTCAATCCTCCCACTGTGGCAATCGCTAAGGGGCAACCAGGCACCTCCGCACAGGAAGAGAGGAAGCCTACAGGCCCAATTAGGATATCAAAGAGTTCTGGGATTCTCACACAAGTTATACACAACCTGACGAATCCAGACTCCCAGTCGATTAGCTTCTTCCAGTGGAATTATTCAAGAAGAGGCTCGAGGCTGTTCTGGAAGCACTGTAGGTCTCTTAGGGGCAGGAGCAAGCTGGGTGAAATGATTTCCTTCATCAGAAAAAGGCGCAGGGATTGGCCATTCGGCCCCTCGAGCCTGCTCCGCCATTCAATAAGATCACGGCTGATCTCTTGAGCTCAGCTCCACTTCCCCGCCCGCTCTCCATAACCCTGGACTCGCTTATCGCTCAAAAATCTGTCCATCTCCACCTTAAATATATTCAAAAAGGAGTTAGATGAAGTCCTTACTACTAGGGGGAGAAAGCAGGAAGGGGGTACTGAAGTTGCATGTTCAGCCATGAACTCATTGAATGGCGGTGCAGGCTAGAAGGGCCGAATGGCCTACTCCTGCACCTATTTTCTATGTTTCTATGTTTCTATGACCCAGCCTCCACAGCTCTCTGGGGCAGAGAATTCCAAAGATTCTCGACACTCCGAGAGAAGAAATTCCTCCTCATCTCAGTTTTAGATGGGCGACCCCTTATTCTGAAACTGTGCCCCCTAGTTCTAGATTCCCCCACGAGGGGGAAACATTCTCTCTGCATCTACCCTGGCCAGCCCCCCTCAGAATCTTTTCTGAGAGGCGCGAAAATAAGAGGGGGACAGCACTGAATCCCAATCCAAGCGCTGTTGGTGGGGATTTCCCGGATTATAAGCAAAATGGCTGCCGGGCCTTGTTGCGGAAGGCTGACCGAGTGACTCATTTTATTCAAAACTCAGCGAGTGACATCGAAACGAGTGGTTCTGGCTGCCTGCTTACAGAGTAAACACAAGGTCTCGGGCCAACAGAATTTGTCATTTAGGAACAATATGACAAGCCTTGGCACGATGGGTTTCAATTATGGAGCGTTTATATGATTTAGCACATCTGTTTCCTATTTGCCGAGCAAGCCCTTTCATTGGCCCTGAACTTTTTCCGGGTCACTTCTGCAGTATGATGATTTCTAGATATCATGATGCAGTGTAATAATCCATGCCTCATCCATGCAATCACTCCGAACTATTCCACAGTAAACAGAGCCAATCCATAATTCAGTTTGCGTATGTGAATGACATGTTGCAGTCAATACAACAACTTGCATGCAGTCAAATGTCCTAAGGCGCTTCACAGGAGTGTTATCAAACACCCACAGACATTTACTGTCATGTATTTAATCAGCATTGTAACCCATGTATAATCTGACCTAAGTTGGACACTGTGAGAACACTGACCACTAGATGGTGAACTTGTAGGAGACACTCCTAACCTTGACCTTGAGATATAAAAGGGGAAGCTCCACCCACCTTCATCACTTGAGTGCTATGAAATAAAGGACAGGTCACAGACTGACCTCTCAAGCATGGGCCTCGTGTGCATTTATACTGTACAGTAAGGACGTATCAATGGCGACAAGAAACTGGAATTTAAACCACGCGAGAGGTACTGTGTTAAGGAATGGTTGGGACAGAGATTCAACATTGTTAAAGCAGCACACAGTTCTCCAGGCAGACAAGGGCAGTCGGGCATGCCCCAACATGTAGTCGAACCCAAAGGGGGAGTTCGACAGAGACAATGGCAAGTTGAACAGCGATTCATGCCATTGCAAGGGACAATGCGGCCAGTAATGGGGCCATCAACACCTGTTAATGGCGCACTCAAGGACAATAACAGGGGCAGTCAGGGACGATCGACTGGCAAGGGACCTTTTGTTTCAAACCGCAACTCATGCTGGAGGCGTGGAGGCACACACTCAGCCGGAGTTTGCAGAGATGAGCAAAATACCTGCAGAAATTGCAGAAATGGACACTGGGGGAAATCGCTGGAAGCTGAAGTTCAGCGAGTTCATGTGGAGCACGTATACAGTTCATACACCAGGACGCCACCGATAATGATGAAAGTGCTCCTCAATGGCATCCCAGTATCAATGGAGCTAGACACGGGGGCCAGCCAGTCCCTGATGGTTATCAAACAGTTCGAAAAGTTGTGGGCGTCCAAGGCCAGGAGGCCAAAATTATCGCCGATTGACGCACAGCTACGGACTTACACAAAGCAGATCATTCTGCTGCTAGGCAGCGCCAAGGTAGTCGTGACCCACAAAGATTCGAAGAACAGACTGCCACTCTGGATTGTCCCAGGGGACGGTCCCGCACTACTGGGGAGGAGTTGGCTTGCTGTCATGAACTGGAAATGGGGCGATGTCAATGCAATTTCCTCTGGAGCGAGTATCATGCTCACAGGTCCTGGACAAATTTGATTCAACCCGGCATTGGCACTTTCATGGGGGCCAAGGTAGTGATTCACATAAACCTGGATGCCAGGCCAGTACACCACAAGGCCAGAGCGGTGCCGTACGTGATGCGGGAAAAGATAGAAGGCGAATTGGACCGCCTGTTGAGGGAAGGCATCATCTCGCCAGTCGAATTCAGTGACTGGGCGAGCCCGATTGTACCGGTGCTCAAGGCGGATGGGTCGGTCAGGATATGTGGCGATTACAAGGCCACCATCAATCGGGTGTCACTCCAAGACCAGTACCTGCTACCGAGAGCGGAGGACCTCTTTGCGACGCTATCCGGTGGCAAACTTTTTTCAAAATTGGACCTGACCTCAGCTTACATGACCCAGGAGCTGGCGAGTGAGTCGAAGAAGCTGACCACCATCACGACACACAAGGGGTTGTTTGAGTACAACAGATGTCCGTTCGGGATTCGCTCGGCTGCCGCGATCTTCCAACGAAATATGGAAAGCCTCCTCAAGTCGATTCCAGGGACGGTGGTTTTTCAGGACGACATCCTCATTACGGGTTACGATACTGAAGAACATCTCCACAACCTGGAGGAGGTGCTATGCAGACTGGACCGGGTAGGTCTGCGACTGAAAAAGGCGAAGTGTGTCTTCCTAGCTCCAGAGGTAGAATTCCTGGGGATGAGGGTAGCAGCAGACGGGATCAGCCCTACTGCGTCCAAGACGGAAGCGATCCAGAGAGCACCCAGACCCCGTAACACGACGGAGCTGCGTTCGTTCCTGGGGCTCCTGAACTATTTTGGTAACTTTCTTCCCAAATTGAGCACGCTGCTAGAGCCGCTACACGTGCTCCTACGCAAAGGTCGCGAATGGGTCTGGGGGGACGGCCAGGAAAGGGCTTTTAATAGAGCACACAATTTGTTATGTTCCAACAATCTGTTAACGCTATATGACCCATGTAAGAAACTTGTGTTAACGTGCGATGCGTCGTCCTATGGTGTCGGGTGTGTGTTGCAGCATGTCAATGCCAAGGGTCAGTTACAGCCGGTAGCTTATGCCTCCAGAAGTCTGTCCCAGGCAGAAAGGGGCAACGGGATGGTAGAAAAGGAGGCGCTCGCATGTGTATATGCGGTAAAGAAAATGCACCAATACCTGTTTGGCAGGAAATTTGAGCTGGAGACAGATCACAAACCCCTAACGTCCCTTTTAGCCGACAACAAGGCCATAAATGCAAACGCATCGGCCCGCATACAGAGGTGGGCACTCACGTTAGCCGCCTATGACTACACAATTCGGCACAGACCGGGCACCGAAAACTGCGCCGATGCACTCAGCAGGCTCCCACTAGCCACCACCGAGGGGGCTACCGAGCATGGTGCTGAGATGGTCATGGCTCTTGAAGCTTTCGGAAGCGAAGGCTCACCCGTGACAGCCCGTCAGATTAAAGTCTGGACAAATAGAGACCCGCTATTGTCTCTAGTCAAGAAATGTGTCCTGAATGGGGACTGGGCAGCCACGTACAGGGCATGCCCTGAGAAATTTAAACCATTTCACAGGCGCAAGGATGAACTCTCGATTCAGGCCGATTGCCTACTGTGGGGAAACCACGTAGTCATGCGCCAGATGGGCAGAGAGGTGTTCATCAGAGAACTCCACAATGAGCACCCGGGCATTGTCATGATGAAGGCAATTGCCAGGTCACACGTTTGGTGGCCAGGGATAGACGCAGATCTGGAACTTTGTTCGCAGGTGCAACACGTGTGCCCAGCTGGGCAATGTGCCCAGGGAAGCCCCCCTTAGCCCCGGGCCATGGCCCGCCAAGCCTTGGTCACGCAACCATGTGGACTACGCAGGTCCTTTCATGGGAAAAATGTTTTTGGTTGTTGTAGACGCCTACTGCAAATGGATCGAGTGTGACATTTTAAATTCAAGCACATCCTCTGCCACGGTAGAAAGTCTACGGGCAATGTTCGCTGCCCACGGTCTACCGGACATCTTGGTCAGCGACAATGGTCCGTGCTTCACGAGCACTGAATTCCAGGACTTCATGGCAGGCAATGGAATTAACCATGTCAGAACGGCACCATTCAAGCCGGCCTCAAACGGCCAGGCAGAACGAGCAGTGCAGATAATCAAACGGGATGCTCAGAATCCAAGGGGGTTCCCTACAAAGCCGCTTATCACGCCTCCTGTCGGCCTACAGATCCCGACCACACTCGCTCACAGGGGTTCCACCCGCAGAGCTGCTAATGAAAAGGACACTCAAAACCCGGTTATCCCTTATACACCCCATCATGAAAGAAATTGTCGAGAGCAGGCGCCAGTCACAATATCACTACCATGACAGGAATGCGAGGGCGCGATGTATTGATGTAAATGACCCTGTTTCTGTCCTCAACTACGCTGCAGGGCCCAAATGGCTCGCAGGCACTATGGTTGCCAAAGAGGGAAATAGGATTCTGGTAGTTAAACTTGCCAATGGACAAATCTGCCGCAAATATGTGGATCAAACAAAAAGGAGGTTCAGCAACCCCATAGAAGAAGCAGAGGAAGAACATGATGTAGAGTTCACTCCACCACAGGTGATCGAACACAGGAACCAAAGGGAGGAGAGCCCAGTCACTGTGGGCAGTCCGGACAGGCCTGAGGCACCGCAAACAGCAGACACTCAGGCCAGCGCCCAACAACCGGAGCCCCAACTCAGGCGCTCTGCAAGGGAGCGTAAACCACCAGAGAGACTCAACCTGTGATCCCAATACGACTTTGGGGGGGGAGGTGATGTCATATATTCAACCAGCATTGTAACCCATGTATAATCTGACCTAAGTTGTACACTGTGAGAACACTGACCACTAGGTGGGAGACACTCCTAACCTGGACCTTCAGGTATAAAAGGGGAAGCTCCACCCACCTTCATCACTTGAGTGCTAAGGAATAAAGGACAGGTCACAGACTGACCTTCTCTCAAGCATGGGCCTCGTGTGCATTTATACTGTATAGTAAGGACGTATCATTTACAGCACGGAAGGAGGTCATTTCGGTCCACCATGTCTCTGCCGGCCGACAAAGAGCTAGCCAGCCTAATCCCACTTTCCAGCTCTCGGTCCGTAGCCCTGTCGGTTACGGCACTTCAAGTGCACAGCCAAGTACTTTTTAAATGTGGTGAGGGTTTCTGCCTCTTCCACCCTTTCAGGCCGTGAGTTCCACCCCAGACCCACACCACCCTCAGGGTGAAGACATTTCTCCTCAAATCCCCTCTAAACCTTCCTCCAATTACTTTGAATCTATGCCCCCTGGTTGTTGACCCCTCTGCCAAGGGAAACAGGTCTGTCCTGTCCACTCTATCCAGGCCCCCCATAATTTTAGATACCTCAATCAGGTCTCCCCTCAGCCTCCTCTGTTCCAAAGAAAACCAACCCAGCCTATCCAATCTTTCCTCATCGCCAAAATAGCTAAATGTTACTGTTATATATGTAAACCTGTAAATATCTTGTTTAACCACTAGAGGGCTCATCCCCTGGAGTCCCAAGGGATCCCACAATCCCTTGGGAACACCTGTACATCAGGAGGCCTCACAGGCTGGAGAGGCACTCTGGTGATCTGTAATAAAGGGCTACGGTCACACTTACTTTGAGCTTACAGTATCTGGTCAGATTCTTTATTCAAGACACAACAGTTACAGCATTTGACACCGAGCCACGCAAGGTATTAGGTCAGGAGCTTGGTCAAAGAGGTTGGTTTTACGGAGCATCATAAAGGAGTTGGGGAGGTTTTCGGAGGGAATTCCAGAGATAGGGCCCAGGCAGCTGAAGGCACGGCCATCAATGGTGGAGTGATTATAATCAGGGAAGTGCAAGGGGCCAGACTTGGAGTAACATGATTAATATGTCAGTGATGGCTTGGTTTCAAGCCCCACGCCAACTGTCCATGAAATCCAGGCTGACACTTCAGTGCAGTGCTGAGGGAGCGCTGCACTGTCAGAGGTGCCGTCTTTAGGTGAGACATAAAAGATCCCACGGCACTACTTTGAAGATGATCAGGCGAGTTCCCCTGGTGTCTTCGGTCAATATTTATCCCTCCACCAAAAACAGCTGATCTGGTCATTATCTCATTGCTGTTTGTGGGAGCTTGCTGTGCCGCGTTTCCCACATTACAACAGTGACCACATTTGAAAAGTACATCATTGGGACATCCTGAGGTGAAAGGCGCTATATAAATCCAAGTCTTTCTTATCTTTTACTCTCTCTCTCGCTCTCTCGCTCTCTCTTTCGCTCCTTTCTCTCTCTCTTTCTCTCGCTCCTTTCTCTTTCTCTTTCTCTCGCTCCTTTCTCTCTCTCTCTCTCTCTCTCGCTCCTTTCTCTCTCTCGCTCCTTTCTCTCTCTCGCTCCTTTCTCTCTCTCGCTCCTTTCTCTCTCGCTCCTTTCTCTCTCGCTCCTTTCTCTCTCGCTCCTCTCTCACTCTCTCTCTCGCTCCTTTCTCTCTCTCTCTCTCGCTCCTTTTTCTCTCTCTCTCGCTCCTTTCTCTCTCTCTCTCTCTCCTTTTTTTCTCCCTTTCTCTCTCGCTCCTTTCTCTCTCTCTCTCGCTCCTTTCTCTCTCTCTCTCGCTCCTTTCTCTCTCTCGCTCCTTTCTCTCTCTCGCTCCTTTTTCTCTCTCGCTCCTCTCTCTCTCGCTCCTCTCTCTCTCGCTCCTTTCTCTCTCTCGCTCCTTTCTCTCTCTCGCTCCTTTCTCTCTCGCTCCTTTCTCTCTCTCTCGCTCCTTTCTCTCTCTCTCGCACCTTTTTCTCTCTCTCTCGCTCTTTTTTCTCTCGCTCCTTTTTCTCTCTCTCTCTCCTTTCTCTCTCTCTCTCTCTTGCTCCTTTTTCTCTCCCTCTCTCTCGCGCCTTTCTCTCTCGCGCCTTTCTCTCTCTCGCGCTTTTCTCTCTCTCTCGCGCCTTTCTCTCTCTCTCGCGCCTTTCTCTCTCTCTCGCGCCTTTCTCTCGCCTTTCTCTCTCTCTCGCGCCTTTCTCTCTCTCTCGCGCCTTTTTCTCTCTCTCGCGCCTTTCTCTCTCTCTCGCGCCTTTCTCTCTCTCTCGCGCCTTTCTCTCTCTCGCGCGCCTTTCTCTCTCTCGCGCGCCTTTCTCTCTCTCGCGCGCCTTTCTCTCTCTCGCGCGCCTTTCTCTCTCTCGCGCGCCTTTCTCTCTCTCGCGCGCCTTTCTCTCTCTCGCGCGCCTTTCTCTCTCTCGCGCGCCTTTCTCTCTCTCGCGCGCCTTTCTCTCTCTCGCGCGCCTTTCTCTCTCTCGCGCGCCTTTCTCTCTCTCGCGCGCCTTTCTCTCTCTCGCGCGCCTTTCTCTCTCTCGCGCGCCTTTCTCTCTCTCGCGCGCCTTTCTCTCTCTCGCGCGCCTTTCTCTCTCTCGCGCGCCTTTCTCTCTCTCGCGCGCCTTTCTCTCTCTCGCGCGCCTTTCTCTCTCTCGCGCGCCTTTCTCTCTCTCGCGCGCCTTTCTCTCTCTCGCGCGCCTTTCTCTCTCTCGCGCGCCTTTCTCTCTCTCGCGCGCCTTTCTCTCTCTCGCGCGCCTTTCTCTCTCTCGCGCGCCTTTCTCTCTCTCGCGCGCCTTTCTCTCTCTCGCGCGCCTTTCTCTCTCTCGCGCGCCTTTCTCTCTCTCGCGCGCCTTTCTCTCTCTCGCGCGCCTTTCTCTCTCTCGCGCGCCTTTCTCTCTCTCGCGCGCCTTTCTCTCTCTCGCGCGCCTTTCTCTCTCTCGCGCGCCTTTCTCTCTCTCGCGCGCCTTTCTCTCTCTCGCGCGCCTTTCTCTCTCTCGCGCGCCTTTCTCTCTCTCGCGCGCCTTTCTCTCTCTCGCGCGCCTTTCTCTCTCTCGCGCGCCTTTCTCTCTCTCGCGCGCCTTTCTCTCTCTCGCGCGCCTTTCTCTCTCTCGCGCGCCTTTCTCTCTCTCGCGCGCCTTTCTCTCTCTCGCGCGCCTTTCTCTCTCTCGCGCGCCTTTCTCTCTCTCGCGCGCCTTTCTCTCTCTCGCGCGCCTTTCTCTCTCTCGCGCGCCTTTCTCTCTCTCGCGCGCGCCTTTCTCTCTCTCGCGCGCGCCTTTCTCTCTCTCGCGCGCGCCTTTCTCTCTCTCGCGCGCGCTTTCTCTCTCTCGCGCGCGCCTTTCTCTCTCTCGCGCGCGCCTTTCTCTCTCTCGCGCGCGCCTTTCTCTCTCTCGCGCGCGCCTTTCTCTCTCTCGCGCGCGCCTTTCTCTCTCGCGCGCGCCTTTCTCTCTCGCGCGCGCCTTTCTCTCTCGCGCGCGCCTTTCTCTCTCGCGCGCGCCTTTCTCTCTCGCGCGCGCCTTTCTCTCTCGCGCGCGCCTTTCTCTCTCGCGCGCGCCTTTCTCTCTCGCGCGCGCCTTTCTCTCTCGCGCGCGCCTTTCTCTCTCGCGCGCGCCTTTCTCTCTCGCGCGCGCCTTTCTCTCTCGCGCGCGCCTTTCTCTCTCGCGCGCGCCTTTCTCTCTCGCGCGCGCCTTTCTCTCTCGCGCGCGCCTTTCTCTCTCGCGCGCGCCTTTCTCTCTCGCGCGCGCCTTTCTCTCTCGCGCGCGCCTTTCTCTCTCGCGCGCGCCTTTCTCTCTCGCGCGCGCCTTTCTCTCTCGCGCGCGCCTTTCTCTCTCGCGCGCGCCTTTCTCTCTCGCGCGCGCCTTTCTCTCTCGCGCGCGCCTTTCTCTCTCGCGCGCGCCTTTCTCTCTCGCGCGCGCCTTTCTCTCTCGCGCGCGCCTTTCTCTCTCGCGCGCGCCTTTCTCTCTCGCGCGCGCCTTTCTCTCTCGCGCGCGCCTTTCTCTCTCGCTCCTTTCTCTCTCTCTCGCGCCTTTCTCTCTCGCGCCTTTCTCTCTCGCGCCTTTCTCTCTCGCGCCTTTCTCTCTCGCGCCTTTCTCTCTCGCGCCTTTCTCTCTCGCGCCTTTCTCTCTCGCGCCTTTCTCTCTCGCGCCTTTCTCTCTCGCGCCTTTCTCTCTCGCGCCTTTCTCTCTCGCGCCTTTCTCTCTCGCGCCTTTCTCTCTCGCGCCTTTCTCTCTCGCGCCTTTCTCTCTCGCGCCTTTCTCTCTCGCGCCTTTCTCTCTCGCGCCTTTCTCTCTCGCGCCTTTCTCTCTCGCGCCTTTCTCTCTCGCGCCTTTCTCTCTCGCGCCTTTCTCTCTCTCGCTCCTTTTTCTCTCTCGCTCCTTTTTTTTCTCCCTTTCTCTCTCGCTCCTTTTTCTCTCTCGCTCCTTTTTCTTTTTCTCTCTCTCTCTCTCTCGCTCCTTTTTCTCTCTCTCTCGCTCCTTTTTCTTTTTCTCTCTCTCTCTCTCTCGCTCCTTTTTCTCTCTCTCTCGCTCCTTTTTCTCTCTCTCTCGCTCCTTTTTCTCTCTCTCTCGCTCCTTTTTCTCTCTCTCTCGCTCCTTTTTCTCTCTCTCTCGCTCCTTTTTCTCTCTCTCTCGCTCCTTTTTCTCTCTCTCTCGCTCCTTTTTCTCTCTCTCTCGCTCCTTTTTCTCTCTCTCTCGCTCCTTTTTCTCTCTCTCTCGCTCCTTTTTCTCTCTCTCTCGCTCCTTTTTCTCTCTCTCTCGCTCCTTTTTCTCTCTCTCTCGCGCCTTTTCTCTCTCTCTCGCGCCTTTTTCTCTCTCTCTCGCGCCTTTTTCTCTCGCGCCTTTTTCTCTCTCTCTCTGCGCCTTTCTCTCTCGCGCCTTTCTCTCTCGCGCCTTTCTCTCTCGCGCCTTTCTCTCTCGCGCCTTTCTCTCTCGCGCCTTTCTCTCTCGCGCCTTTCTCTCTCGCGCCTTTCTCTCTCGCGCCTTTCTCTCTCGCGCCTTTCTCTCTCGCGCCTTTCTCTCTCGCGCCTTTCTCTCTCGCGCCTTTCTCTCTCGCGCCTTTCTCTCTCGCGCCTTTCTCTCTCGCGCCTTTCTCTCTCGCGCCTTTCTCTCTCGCGCCTTTCTCTCTCGCGCCTTTCTCTCTCGCGCCTTTCTCTCTCGCGCCTTTCTCTCTCGCGCCTTTCTCTCTCGCGCCTTTCTCTCTCGCGCCTTTCTCTCTCGCGCCTTTCTCTCTCGCGCCTTTCTCTCTCGCGCCTTTCTCTCTCGCGCCTTTCTCTCTCGCGCCTTTCTCTCTCGCGCCTTTCTCTCTCGCGCCTTTCTCTCTCGCGCCTTTCTCTCTCGCGCCTTTCTCTCTCGCGCCTTTCTCTCTCGCGCCTTTCTCTCTCGCGCCTTTCTCTCTCGCGCCTTTCTCTCTCGCGCCTTTCTCTCTCGCGCCTTTCTCTCTCGCGCCTTTCTCTCTCGCGCCTTTCTCTCTCGCGCCTTTCTCTCTCGCGCCTTTCTCTCTCGCGCCTTTCTCTCTCGCGCCTTTCTCTCTCGCGCCTTTCTCTCTCGCGCCTTTCTCTCTCGCGCCTTTCTCTCTCGCGCCTTTCTCTCTCGCGCCTTTCTCTCGCGCGCCTTTCTCTCTCGCGCCTTTCTCTCTCGCGCCTTTCTCTCTCGCGCCTTTCTCTCTCGCGCCTTTCTCTCTCGCGCCTTTCTCTCTCGCGCCTTTCTCTCTCGCGCCTTTCTCTCTCGCGCCTTTCTCTCTCGCGCCTTTCTCTCTCGCGCCTTTCTCTCTCGCGCCTTTCTCTCTCGCGCCTTTCTCTCTCGCGCCTTTCTCTCTCGCGCCTTTCTCTCTCGCGCCTTTCTCTCTCGCGCCTTTCTCTCTCGCGCCTTTCTCTCTCGCGCCTTTCTCTCTCGCGCCTTTCTCTCTCGCGCCTTTCTCTCTCGCGCCTTTCTCTCTCGCTCCTTTCTCTCTCTCTCGCTCCTTTCTCTCTCTCTCGCTCCTTTCTCTCTCTCTCGCTCCTTTCTCTCTCTCTCGCTCCTTTCTCTCTCTCTCGCTCCTTTCTCTCTCTCTCTCTCGCTCCTTTCTCTCTCTCTCTCTCGCTCCTTTCTCTCTCTCTCTCTCGCTCCTTTCTCTCTCTCTCTCTCGCTCCTTTCTCTCTCTCTCTCTCGCTCCTTTCTCTCTCTCTCTCTCGCTCCTTTCTCTCTCTCTCTCTCGCTCCTTTCTCTCTCTCTCTCTCGCTCCTTTCTCTCTCTCTCGCTCCTTTCTCTCTCTCTCGCTCCTTTCTCTCTCTCTCGCTCCTTTCTCTCTCTCGCTCCTTTCTCTCTCTCGCTCCTTTCTCTCTCTCTCGCTCCTTTCTCTCTCTCTCTCGCTCCTTTCTCTCTCTCTCTCGCTCCTTTCTCTCTCTCTCTCGCTCCTTTCTCTCTCTCGCTCCTTTCTCTCTCTCTCTCGCTCCTTTCTCTTTCTCTTTCTCTCTCTCGCTCCTTTCTCTCTCTCGCTCCTTTCTCTCTCTCGCTCCTTTCTCTCTCTCGCTCCTTTCTCTCTCGCTCCTTGCTCTCTCGCTCCTTGCTCTCTCTCGCTCCTTTCTCTCTCTCTCTCTCTCTCTCTCTCTCTCTCTCTTGCTCCTTTCTCTCTCTCTCTTGCTCCTTTCTCTCTCTCGCTCCTTTCTCTCTCTCTCTTGCTCCTTTCTCTCTCTCGCTCCTTTCTCTCTCTCGCTCCTTTCTCTCTCTCGCTCCTTGCTCTCTCTCTCTCTCTCGCGCCTTGCTCTCTCTCTCTCTCTCGCGCCTTGCTCTCTCTCTCTCGCGCCTTTCTCTCTCTCTCTCTCTCTCGCTCCTTTCTCTCTCTCTCGCTCCTTTCTCTCTCTCTCTCTCTCCTTTTCCTTTCTCTCTCTCTCTCGCTCCTTTCTCTCTCTCTCTCTGTCGCTCCTTTCTCTCTCTCTCTGTCGCTCCTTTCTCTCTCTCTCTCGCTCCTTTCTCTCTCTCTCTCGCTCCTTTCTCTCTCTCGCTCCTTTCTCTCGCTCCTTTCTCTCTCTCGCTCCTTTCTCTCTCTCGCTCCTTTCTCTCTCTCTCTCTCTCTCTCTCTCTCTCTCTCTCTCTTGCTCCTTTCTCTCTCTCTCTCGCTCCTTTCTCTCTCTCTCTCGCTCCTTTCTCTCTCGCTCCTTTCTCTCTCGCTCCTTTCTCTCTCGCTCCTTTTTCTCTCGCTCCTTTTTCTCTCGCACCTTTTTCTCTCGCTCCTTTCTCTCTCGCTCCTTTCTCACTCTCTCGCTCCTTTTTCTCTCTCTCGCTCCTTTTTCGCTCTCTCTCTCTCGCTCTCTCTCTCTCACGCTCCTTTTTCTCTCGCGCTCTCTCTCTCTCGCTCCTTTCTCTCGCTCCTTTCTCTCTCTCTCTCTCTCTCTCTCTCTCTCGCTCTCTCGCTCGCTCTCTCGCTCCTTTTTCTCTCTCGCTCCTTTTTCTCTCTCTCTTTCTCTCTCGCTCCTTTTTCTCTCGCGCTCTCGCTCTCGCTCTCTCGCTCCTTTATCGCTCTCTTGCTCTCTCTCTTGCTCCTTTCTCTCTCTCTCTTTCTCTCTCGCTCCTTTCACTCTCTCTCGCTCCTTTCTCTCTCTCTCTCTCTCTCTCTCTTGCTCCTTTCTCTCTCTCTCTCGCTCCTTTCTCTCTCTCTCTCGCTCCTTTCTCTCTCGCTCCTTTCTCTCTCGCTCCTTTCTCTCTCGCTCCTTTCTCTCTCGCACCTTTTTCTCTCGCTCCTTTTTCTCTCGCTCCTTTCTCTCTCGCTCCTTTCTCACTCTCTCGCTCCTTTTTCTCTCTCTCTCTCTCGCTCCTTTTTCGCTCTCTCTCTCTCGCTCTCTCTCTCTCACGCTCCTTTTTCTCTCGCGCTCTCTCTCTCGCTCCTTTCTCTCGCTCCTTTCTCTCTCTCTCTCTCTCTCTCTCTCTCGCTCTCTCGCTCGCTCTCTCGCTCCTTTTTCTCTCTCGCTCCTTTTTCTCTCTCTCTTTCTCTCTCGCTCCTTTTTCTCTCGCGCTCTCGCTCTCGCTCCTTTCTCGCTCTCTTGCTCTCTCTCTTGCTCCTTTCTCTCTCTCTCTTTCTCTCTCGCTCCTTTCACTCTCTCTCGCTCCTTTCTCTCTCTCTCGCTCCTTTCTCTCTCTCTCGCTCCTTTCTCTCTCTCTCGCTCCTTTCTCTCTCTCTCTCTCGCTCTCGCTCCTTTCTCTCTCTCTCGCTCTCGCTCCTTTCTCTCTCTCTCGCTCCTTTTTCGCTCTCTCTCTCTCGCTCTCTCTCTCTCACGCTCCTTTTTCTCTCGCGCTCTCTCTCTCTCGCTCCTTTCTCTCGCTCCTTTCTCTCTCTCTCTCTCTCTCGCTCGCTCTCTCGCTCCTTTTTCTCTCTCGCTCCTTTTTCTCTCTCTCTTTCTCTCTCGCTCCTTTTTCTCTCGCGCTCTCTCTCTCGCTCTCGCTCTCTCGCTCCTTTCTCGCTCCTTTCTCTCTCTCTCGCTCCTTTCTCTCTCTCTCGCTCCTTTCTCTCTCTCTCGCTCCTTTCTCTCTCTCTCTCGCTCCTTTCTCTCTCTCACGCTCCTTTCTCTCTCTCTTTCTCGCTCCTTTCTCTCTCTCTCTCGCTCCTTTTTCTCTCTCGCTCCTTTTTCTCTCTCGCTCCTTTTTCTCTCTCGCTCCTCTCTCTTTCTCTCTCGCTCCTCTCTCTCTCTCTCTCTCGCTCCTCTCTCTCTCTCTCTCTCGCTCCTTTCTCTCTCTCTCGCTCCTTTCTCTCTCTCTCGCTCCTTTCTCTCTCTCTCGCTCCTTTCTCTCTCTCTCGCTCCTTTCTCTTCCCCCTCCCCTCCTCCCCATCTCCCTACCTCAAGTCATCACCTTCAGGAGGGGAAAAATTGGAGATGAGAAATAAAAACAAGTTCCAAAGGAAGAAGGGGCAATAAAGGGGTTATAGATTGGTAATTGAAGGTAGGGAAAGTAAAAAAAAAAAGACTTGTATAGCGCCTTTTATATCCGGATGTCCCAAAGCGCTCTACAGCAATGAAGTACTTTTGAAGTATTGTAAACACAGGAAACGTTAAAGGCCCCACAAAAATGCAAGTTGTTGTTACATTGGACGTGAAGGGTCAGAAGACCATCAATTGGGTCACTGATAGCTGTTCAAGGACAGGCCAGGAAGGCATTGCCGGACAGGCTGAGGGGGCTGGTGTGGAGATTGGATCTGTTGGGCCGCGTGGCCAGTTCCTGTGCTGTAAACCCAGTGTAATTTGATGCAGATACTAAATGGGTTAGAAGATGACTAGTTAAGCGATGCTGCTAAAAGTAATATTATTAAAGAAAAGAAAGACTTGCATTCATATAGCACCTTCACGACCACCGGACATCTTCAAGAACACTTTACAGCCAATGAGGTACTTTTGGAGTGTAGTCACTGTTGTAATGTGGGAAACGCGGCAGCCAATTTGCGCACAGCAAGCTCCCACAAACAGCAATGTAATAATGACCAGATAATCTGTTTTTGTTATGTTGATTGAGGGATAAATATTGGCCCCAGGACACTAGGATCCTGCTCTTCTTCAAAATAGTGGCCGTGGGATCTTTTACACCTCCGAGAGAGCAGACGGGGCCTCGGTTTAACGTCTCATCCAAGAGATGGCCCCTCCGACAGTGCGGCGCTCCCTCAGCACTGCACTGGGAGTGTCAGCCTGGATTTTTGTGCTCAAGTCTCTGGAGTGGGACTTGAACCCACGACCTTCTGACTCCGAGGCGAGGGTGCTGCCCACTGAGCCACAGCTGGCACCTGTGTTATTATGCACTTGCTGTGGTACCAATTAAATGGTATAATTTTTTAGCCCATTCAGGGAGAAGGTGGTTAACCTTCAAAAAAGTTGTATATTTGATGGGGAGCAGGAATTTGATGGACACTAAGACGGTTCAGCGCTCGGTGTGACTCTGGCCCACTATGTGGACCGACCGGTCCATCGCTCATGGGTTTCTAGTCAATTGTAAACAGAACTGAGGTCCGGCTCGAGTGCATGAGGTAACTGCGGCAACACGCTCAGCATCTGCTGTTAAACATCAGCCTCACATTTGTAATTTGATCGGAGCTTGTGGAAATATTTAGAACATCGTATGTTTGAGGGTTTTTTTTCTTGTTTTTGGGAGGGTTTCTTGTCTGCTCCGGGCTGGCTCACTTTTAACACTTCGGTGGCAAACTATCTGCGTGTGGGAGCGGAGATAAACGCCAACCTCCAGCTTCTACTTTCTCCTCCTCCTCCCTCTCCTCCTCCCTCTCCTCCCTCTCCTCCCTCTCCTCCCTCTCCTCCCTCTCCTCCCTCTCCTCCCTCTCCTCCCTCTCCTCCCTCTCCTCCCTCTCCCTCTCCTCCCTCTCCTCCCTCTCCTCCCTCTCCCTCTCCCTCTCCTCCCTCTCCCTCTCCTCCCTCTCCTCCCTCTCCCTCTCCCTCTCCTCCCTCTCCCTCTCCTCCCTCTCCCTCTCCCTCTCCCTCTCCCTCTCCCTCTCCCTCTCCCTCTCCCTCTCCCTCTCCCTCTCCCTCTCCCTCTCCCTCTCCCTCTCCCTCTCCCTCCTCCCCTTCCCCTCTTCTCCTCTCCCTCTATTCCTGTTTGATTCCTCCTCCTCCTCCCCCGCCCCCCACGGACAGTACGGTACCAGAGGGCAGTGAATGGTTGCTACCTGCGGGTGTGATTTATTGACGCTGGTCCCGATGGGTGCGTGCCCAGTGAGACTGACGCCTGCCCTCGGGCTGCACAGCTCTCGAGCTCTGCAGACAAGCCTCCCTCTATTATTGATCGCTCTTCAGTTATTATATCTCGGGGGATCGGTTAGTTTTATATATTTTTTAATCACAGTGGCCGGGTCACACAGTTTGCCGATAATGTCCTCTCGGCAAAACCGTCTCCAAGCTGTTTGAGCGGCAGCTGGGGTAACTCTGGTTCGGGTGACACATTTACTGAGGGAC